>NW_026521087.1:4934172-4972637 GCF_001660625.3 Ictalurus punctatus
TTTGTCAGGTACAACTTCTTCCACGTGAGTCACAAAGCGCGCTTCGGCAGTGTGGCCCCCACTCACTACAACATGGTGTACGACAGCAGTGTCCTCAAACCAGACCACATGCAGAGACTCACCTACAAACTCTGCCACATGTATTACAACTGGCAGGTAAAAGCCACACACACACACACACACACACACACACGTGTTCATACAAGCCCGCTTTCTACACAACCCCAGATCATGCTGATTGATGATGTAAGGATTGAGGATGTGGTCATTTTCTTTAATCGCACGTCTATCATTAGAGAATCCGCATCGTGTGATCAAAAACGGAGAATGCGCATGAATTTGTTATAGAATTTGTCCAAGATTTTATTGGGAATGTTTCGTACAGTGTTGACGATCTAAATAGCTTAATTTAGCTTAAAACCATGTAATTGCAGGGTTAAAGATACGAGCTATACGAGATCAAGCCTGCGATCGGAGCGTCCGTATACTCGATGTTTACAAAACCGCAAGAACGGAAGCGAAATGCTATCAAACAAGTCAGAGTTAATGTATTGTTCTGATGGCTGAAGGAAAATTTTACTTAACGGTTCTATCTTAAGGGTGAGCTGAGGTTGTGTATAATTAGTTTAGTAGAGAGAGAGTGAGTGATGTAGAAAAAGGAAATAAAGAATTAACAGGTGTTGTGAATTGAGGATGTGTAGAAAAAGTATATTTAAAGCAGATGAATGAATGTATTAGAAGCCGGGAAAGGTGAGGTTTCCTTCACGTGTTTCCTGGAGGATGCAGTAGAGTTGTGTGTGTGATTTCCTGTATACATGTATACACACGGTTGTGTGTAGTTTTAGAAACATCTGGGACTTGAATTTTCAGTGTGCACATGATAGATGTGCTATATAATGTAATTTAGAAACAGGTGGATTTCACGAATATTTTACACTAAATATGAAACTTATTCACTTCGACTGAACATTAAATGAATCTCAGAACTGAGACAGTATTACACAGTCAGTAACAGAGGCCCCTGTGAGAATCAGAACCTCAGGTTTAATCAGTGTTGTGGAATGTGATATGATCAAATCAACAAGTTAGTATATTTTACTTGTACTCAGCACTTTCCTTTAACTGGAGCTGAAACTTGTTGTTAAAGCGTTTTTGGCCTTTTGTCAACCCTACAGTTCTCTGTTCACGTTTTCCTACAAAATGTCACCTCCTGTAATAACACGAGCACTGCTTTTTATTTATTTAAATATTTTACATATACGGATTATATACTTTATGTACGTTTACAAAAGGCTGATGTAGATTTAAAACGCTCTGAAAGTTTTCACCAAAGGAACAGAAATTATCATTATTAATTTTTTAAACCGGTTTATGATGCTCGTGAGTGTGGCTCTGTGACATTTAACACCTTCAGCAAGACTTTAACGCGAACACGCTTTAAACCGGTATTTCCCGTCGCAGCACGCGCACAGGTTTGTTTAAGATTAGCACGCGCACACTTATAATATCGTCACTACAGAGCCCATGGAAATTAATGCTACTTTTGAATGGTTTTACTCTTCACCTTATAAATCTGAATTTCCTGCAGACGATACTAAAGTGAATGCATTTCTTCAAGACCTTTGTAACCCTGTTATTGATTTGAATACTGCCATGCAACTGGACTCCCCACTCTCTCTTGAAGAAATTTGAATTCAGTTAAAACTATGCAGTGTAACAAAGCTCCTGGCCCGGACGGGTTCCGATTGAATTGTTTAAAGCATCTATTGGAAAATTAGCTCCACTGCTTTTATCTGTGTTCAACGAATCCTTGGAATGTGGGTCTTTGCCTCCAGCTCTGACACAAGCCACGATAGCTCTCCTTCTTAAGGAGGGTAAGGATCCGTCCTCCTGCGGTTCTTATAGGCTGCTGTCTCTGCTTAATGCAGATGTAAAGGTGTTGGTGAAAGTAATGGCATCTCGTTTAGAGAACGTTATCCCTTATATCTGAAGAGCAAACTTCTTTTATAAAGGGACATCAGTTGTTTTTCAATACCCGTACGCTCTTTAAATTATTCAAAGCATTCGGCTGAGATTGTGATTTCTTTAGATGCTGAAAAAGCATTTGACAGGGTTGAGTGGGTTCAATCCACATCAGAGAGGAATGATTTCTAGGATTTATGATTTCATTCTGGCGTTAGGTAGTGAGGCAAGTACCAAAATTAAGAATGCGTGGGAAATGGAGTTAGGAGTACAGATAAGTGAGGAGTGTTGGGAACGTGCTATTGGTAGGATACAGTCTACCACTTCCTGTGCTCGTCTTGGACTCATCCAGTTCAAAGTTTTACACAGAGTCCATCTGTCTAAGTCGAGACTTTCTGTAATATATCCAGAAGTAGAGGACAAGTGTGATAAATGCCATGGCTCTCCCTGTCATCTTGGCCATATGTTTTTCTTCTGCCCTGATCTCCATGGTTTTTGGACTGGTTTCTTTACTGTCATGTCCACTATTCTCAGAGTAGATTTAAAACCTTGCCCATTCATTGCTACATTTGGGATTCCTGATGCCTCAGATCTATTACGCTGTGTACAAAAAGATATTATCACTTTCACATCCCTAATAGCAAGACGTTCCTGCGGCTGGTTCGTGTAAATAACTCGTACAGTCAGGCAGGTGTTGGTTGTTTAAAGAAACCTTTTAACAAAAAACAAAATAAAAATCAGCTCCTCAATCTTCCACCTCCTTCTGAAAACACACAGATGAAATAGAAATCACACGCTGCAAGGACACAGCCAGGTTCTCTTTTACACACACCTGAGAGGAGATAAACCAGCTGAACTTTCTAATCTTACATTAAACATCCAACAAGCAGCTTTCGGGTGACAGTGAGATATTAATGACAAGTTCCTGTAACGCTTCTTCTGCGCTAAACTCGAACCTGAGGGTGACGACGCCATCTCAAACTAAAACAACTTCTATCTACAAAGCTCCAGTGCAGAAGAGTTACTCTGACCGGGGTGGAGTATTTCAGTGTAGTACCTTCTGATCGGCGATCAGCCTGCCATCATGCAGCTCACCTTCTGTCAGCTTCTTGGCTGCACGTTAAATGCAGTCAGTGAAACCGGTGCGTAATGAACCTGTAGAGAGAGAGAATGACAGTGAATGAGTTCAGATGTTACTTGAACACATCTGTGATCTGAGTGCCTTGACCTCAGACATGATCTGCCTGCGAGGTAGGAACTGTGAGGTTAAACGCTGTGACTGTAAATAAACACTTGAACAGGTGTTGACTACAAGTGTGCGCTTACCCTATGCGCTGAAGTTGCTGCCTTAGATCACGGATGATTGCAATCACAGTCGCTCGTCTCTGCGCCTGAGCTGCCAACACCTACAGGAACACAGCTGCTGGAATAACATATTGATCCTATTGATCAGATGGTTACGTCTCGCCAACACCTACAGGAACACACAGATCTTTTAAACTCACGCATGTTGTTTTACATCTAAACCGTTATCCATGGACAGAACACACACTCTCCCCAAACAATATAAACACAGTAAAATAAAACTCAAGTGATCGAGTCACCGATGAATCGTTAGCAGAGTGGTTGAACGTAGTTAAAAAAAAAAAAAAGGACAAGTTTTAATTAGCTGAATTGTGCATCCTTACTGCCGGGTCTGGAGCTGCAGCCTGTTGGCCGTGCCCTACGCCACGGTATGGCGCATTTCCTTCACCCTGTCCTTCTTCTTCTGCACATGAAGTGTGAGTTAAACACTGTGACTGTAAATAAACACTGAAACAGGTGTTGACTTACCCTATGCACTGAACTTCCAGCCTTAGACTATTGATCCGAGCGATCAGAGCCGCACGTCTCGCCCGCTGAGCTGCCAACAACTACAGGAACACACGGGTCTTTTAAACTCACGCACTTCGTTTTACATCTCCATCAGAAGACGCAGTAGGCCTAATCAAAGGCCAGATAGAGGTCATCTAGTCCAGATACCTTGTTGTTCACTATTGACTGAACAAGTAAACAAATAAATAATATTTTAAATTCATTTAAGATCTGTTGCACTTTTATTATTATTATTATTATTATTATTATTATTAATAAATTATTCAACTGTTGGTTAAAGGCGCAAAAAAAAGAATCCACAATGCAATTAATGATTAACCACTTTAAATCGAATACATGTATTTTCTAGTATTCCCCCCAGAAGTTTATGTAAATATAAATAAAAGCTTCTCATTGTTGCCAGATTGAACAATCGAGTGCAATTTGAAACGTTTTTTTTCTTCTGTGCATTAATTAGTTCATTATCAATTTAATCACAGTTTGCTGATTTATTCCTAAAATATATTTATTACTAAAATAAAAAAGGAAATCCAGTAGGCAGTGATGTCAATAATTAATACATTTAAATATTAAAATTAAATAAAACTATTTTAGTATTTTCCTCCAGATATTGTACACTTAAAAAAAAGTAAAAGACAAAGAAAAACACAGCTTCTCATTGTTGCCAGATTGAGAGACTGAATGCAAATTACATATAAATAATTTTATTAGCTCATTATTTGGTTATACTTTGTTCTGATTTATTCCCAAAATGGAAATAGGAATTTCCCTGCTGAAAAAAACAAAACAAAAATCAATCACAACAGAAACCCTCATAGAATCTGTAATGTCCCTGTAGGTCTGCTGGTAATTTGTTGCTTTGGTGGCATGTTGTGTCTAGTGGATACCATTAAGAACCAATAATGGCACTGGTTTTAATGGTTAACAAATTAACACGCGTTCTCCGTTTTTGATCACACGATGCGGATTCTCTAATGATAGACGTGCGATTAAAGAAAATGACCACATCCTCAATCCTTACATCATCGATCAGCATGATCCGGGGTTGTGTAGAAAGCGGGCTTGTATGAACACAGGTGTGTGTGTGTGTGAGTGAGTGGGGTCCATGCTGCTGAAGTGCACTTTGTGACTCACGATGAAGTCATACCTGACAAATTAAGCCATCAGCGTTTAAAACACACCGAACGCAACCTGAAGCTGCGATCAGAAAGACCGCCAGAGAAAGAGGAAAAAGAACGATGAACTACACCTGAACACACCACTCGGGTCACGTGACTTCGGCGTCGATGACCGTTCTGGGAGGAGGGTTGCTCAGTCAACTATTTTCATTATCGATTATTATCAACTATTATGGATTAGTTGTTGCAGCTCTATTTGCAACACATTATACTAAGAATTGTGTGGTATTTGAAGATGTATGTTCAAGGTAATGCAGTTAATACCCATTGCAGTTCTTTATACTTCGGGGTTATTACTCGGATTATAAATGTATTTGAGTGAGGACATTTATCACCTGTGTGCTTTTTCTGCATTGTTATTAGTGTATGTACTGTATGATTTAGTAAAATAATCATTAGCCACGTTGTGAAGCTCGATGCAGTAGCTGATGTGAAAGTACATTTTATGTGGTGGCGAGGTGGAAATATGATCCATACGTATTATGAATGAGATAAGAATGATCTGAGACAACTTCAGACTGTGGAAGTGTTACAGTATTTTCTATATTTAATCTGTACGTATGAGGTCAAGAGTGTGACCACCATTATGAGTAGGTCCAATTACGTTCTGATTGACCTCTACTGAATCTAAGATGGACACAACCGCTGTTCTCAGAGGGTCTTCTGGGTTATCAAAGTGAATACTAAAATCACAGACGATTAATGCTTTATCTACAGACACAACCAGGTTTGAGATAAAGTCTGTAAATTCACTAAGAAATTCAGCATATGGCCCTGGGGGTCTGTAAATAATAATTAGAGGAATTGACTTATTTTTTGTGGCTACATAAGTTATACTGGTATAAAGAATTTCAAAAGAATTAAATTTATGACTAGGTTTGTGTGTGACGACTAGATTTTGACTATGGATGAGACCAACACCTCCTCCTCTACCAGTTGAACGAGGCTGATGTACATAACTGTATCCAGGAGGACTGGCTTCATTTAATGCTATGTACTCGTTTGGTTTAATCCAAGTTTCCGTTAAACACATTAAATTACATTCCTGATCAGTAATGATGTCGTTAACAATAAGAGCCTTAGACGCAAGAGATCTAATGTTTAATAGTCCTAGCTTCAGATTAAAGGTGCTGGATGTGCATTCAGTATGATCTAATTTTAGGTTAATTAGGTTACTAAAACAAACATTCTGAAATTGTCTAGGTATTTGTATAGCTCGGGGAACAGACACAGTCTCTATAGTATGTACTACAGGTGTTGGACTATTAATTGAACATTGCTTATGATGAACGTTGTTATTGTAGATGATGTGCTTACTGTAGTCACTTGGTGTGTAGTGTCTTGGAGATGTTGTCAGACAGCAGTTCCACTCCGAGGCTGCTGGGGTGCAGGCCATCAGGACGAAACAACCTAGGACGCTCAGAACAGATTCCAGTTATTAACAAACAGCAGATTCTGTTCATTACACTGTGAGGGAAATTATTCATTTTTACTTTGAAATAGTTTTGTTCTTGTTCTGTTTCATTCTCATGTGAGGATAACGACTCAGAAGGCCATGTGATGTCACTGAGATCAGAATGTTTATCTGCTTAAAGAGACACAAACATGTTCTTCTGTTCAATGTTCGTCTAAACATCATCTAAGATCCTAAAACAAAGCCTGTTTGAACTGCCTCAAACTGCTTCTTGTCGGTACACAGAATGATGTCATGCTCTGAGTTTCGTGTGTGTGTGTATGTATGTGTATGTATGTATATATATATATATATATATATATATATATATATATATATATATATATATATATATATATATATATATATATATATATATATATAATTAGTAGTGGTTTCGTACAAGGACTTCAGAGCGCTTTCATTATTCTATCCTGCTTTATTCTATCCTGTATTAACCGTCTGAGAGAGGGGGCGTCGCTGCAGGGGTCCCGGCTCAGGAGTATGGGGGCGCTTGCAGGTCTTTAGTTTATTTATCGAAAACATTGGATTTGGTGTCACAAGGATCGCCAGCACGTTTGCATGCCATGGCTCGAGCTGCTCTCTTAGTGCAGATCACTGGGAAAGTTGCTCTCACACATTGATCTTACACTCATCACACCAGGTCACTTCTATTTTGAATTAGATCCACATGCAACACGACAGCTCAACAAAGAACAGGATATGAAGTTATTCTATGTGTCACCCAAAATTTAAATATTAAACCTAATTAGTGTGTCTAATACACCAACTGTAGTGTTGTATTGCCTAATTAATTCTGTGGAGCCAGTCACTGAGAACACTCACGATTGCCTAGCCGAAATTCATATTTCCTCGAGTTAAAGTTTGAACTTTTTAGACGTTCCATCTGGAAGATTTTGTGAGCACCCTGTTCTGCCCAATTGGCCGAATTAAAAGCTATCACTACAGAGTGCGAACTGGTTACGGTAGAATTGCTAATATATACACTGACTCTGATTGTGCCCATGGATAGCGTCATCCGTTTGGAGCTGTTTGAATGCAGTGAGGTTTTAGTAAAAGTGCTGGAACGCCACTTTAACATACCAAGCAAATAGTTTAATTGAATTCTGATTGTACCTACTGCACTTCTCACTGTATGAATTTCAGATGCACATGGTTTTAACCAGTGCGCGAGGGGGAAGTTATGGGAAAAGATAAAACAGCAAGAGGACTGGTCTCTGTACTTACAGGCAATTATGGATAATTATTATTATTTTTTTAAACTTCCAGGCAATGGTGAATAATAACCTGAGTGTGAAATTTATGCTCAAAACAATGTCAGAAAGGGAAAATCAGTATCGACAGGGCTCATATCAATGCCAGAAGGACCGTTTAAGCACCTGGTGATAGACAGGTTTAGCAGATGGAGGGAGGCAATACAATCAGCAGACTAAACTGCTGGAACAATGATTAAATTTTTAACCAGAGAGGTAATTCCTAGAGACGGCATACCATCTCAGATTAGCTCTGACAATGGCTCAGCGTTCGTTTAAAAAACAGTGTTACAGTAACTGTGATTAAATTAAAATTTTGATGTGCTTATCACCCTTAGTCACAGGGAATAGTGGAAAAGGTAAGTGGTACCTTTAAGGCTAAGTTTAACGCAATTTGTGCTGACTCTGAACTCTTTTCGGTAGATGCTCTACCTCCTGCACTAATGACCTATCGCATGCAGACTAACAGAAATATGCATCTAACACCGCATGAAATGCCTATGGGCCAACCCATGTCTGTGTCATACCTGAGAGGTCCTTATGAAGAACTGCCGCTGAAGTAATTACAGATGGAACTAAGAGCATATATGCGATAACTAACTGCTATGTATGAAGCTATCTATTCACAGGACCAGAGCTGGGGACTGAGAGAGGAGACAGAAGTTCCTTGTCCTGTGACTCCTGGAGAACAGGTGTACCTAGTGGTGTTCCAGCCCAGAAGGGAAAGGCCGTACAAAGTGAGCACTTAGATTAAGACCTAGGAGAAAGGAGGATCAGCTGATCGAAGGGGACGATCCAGTGGTTGACATTGCAGAAGAAAGAACAAGACAAGACGTGAGAGAGGGTCTAAATGAAGATAAGGGAGAATGGCAGTCTCAGGTGATGGCAAAGAAGAAGGTCTGTCAGGGGTCGTACCAACAGAGCAGGAGGAAAGAAGGGCTCCTGCTCGTCAGAACCGCTCTCAGCAGCCTGATACACCTGCTGAAGGAGAAAGAGGCCCAAGCAGACATTCTTTACAGGACAACTTTTCCATAATTGACTTTTCAGCCCTTGACTAGTCTCCAAAACAGTACTGAACTAGAACTGAATGAGACAATCAGTGAGCCAGATTGGAACTCTGATCGGCTGCAACAGGATGGAACAGATTCCAGTTCCTCCTGTGAGGACGAAGAAGTAGTATGATGAGCCATGCCATGGGTGTAAGTGCTAGTTTGACCTCTCCTCAAGGGTGGTCCCCGCGATATGCAAAGTATCTGGGTCGAAGACAAACATTAACACATCCCCTGAAAAAGGATGTGATGGAGTTTTTATTTTTTGCTTTTTCCATTTTTCTATTTTTAAATTTTTACATTTTCTATTACAATATAAAGTGTGATTAAGAGACAGGGTGATCACTGTCATGATTAATCAAACTGAGAAAATTTGATTCGTATTCATGTTTATTAGTCTATACTTGTATCAGCTATATGTGCTTAATCAGCTGTGTACTCTACATAACGATGACAACCACAGGCAAGTGCTGAACCAAACGCATGCTCACGCTTACAAACAATGTCTTGATTTTTGTGGGTAGGGAAAGAGACAGAATCTTTTACTCCTTTCTAGCCAATGGGAGATGTTTGTTTCTGGTCTCCAGAGAGTGGTTTCAGGATTTGGTCATTGGTAGAAGGCTGACGTGGTCATACATTGATCACTAGTTAGTGCAAATGAAGGGACTGGATTGTGAGATTACTCTCTCTAGCTAGATGGGGCTTAGTTAGCCCCAGAGGGGGAGAGTATATGGAAAATATCTGAAGTGCAAACAATATGTGTAACTGACATCTGGATATGTTAATGAAGTGAATTCAATATGTAACCAACATTTAGAATTATTACTTGAGCATTATCATATAATCAATATTGGTTAAAAAACATAATCTATATGTATAATCAACGGTTAGAAGCATAATCTAAATCCATAGAACAATGTTTGATCAGGTTATATTCTGAGTGGATTTGAGTTGAATGAACTGTGTTTCAGTGCACAACAATTGTTGTTCTGTATTAGCTGTCTCCTGTCTCCACAGCAATAAAAATTGGCAGTAGATATTCGCATGCGTGAGTAAATAACTTTGAGGCAGATACAAAGTAGGGATTAAAAGAGATTAGAGAAATTAGAGAGGGCCTCGGGAAAGGAGGTAGATATCAGCGGGGAAAACCGATAGAGACAGACAGATGCTCATTGAGGCCTAAGAAGGGAGTCAAGGTAAAGACACACAAGCCTGTGTGAAACCTTTTTTTGTAAAAGAAACCTTGTGCTTATGAAACCTTTTCAATAAAAACAACTAACTGCGCATGTTCCACAAATTTAAGATAACACATAGACATGAATATTTAATTGTGGCAAAAGAAGATTGGTCTATTTTCAACGAGGAAAAGCAAAACCTTACCTACAGAGACTATGCTGTGGAGATAGGTATATAAAGACATGTTTGTGTATGCATAATCCGGACACTCTGCAGACTGTCACACTTTATTGATTTCCAATAAAGTTTATTTACTTTTTGACATCTACTAAACTCTCTGTCTCTGAAGTTTTTGACCTAGGCTAAAAGGTTGATTTTATTCACGACACTCGCAGGCCACAATGGGTTCTAAAATTTGACAGAGGGGCCGGGCCAGGAACAGACGGATGGAGTGTTTGTGTGAACTAATATAAATGACATGTAAAAGCCATTACATGAAAGGATTTGGCCTTTAACAGGTACCAAAGCATGAATATGCAAGGCTCATTGTACCAATTGTTTTTGAAAATGCATCAATCTGATAACACAGTAGAGAAACCCGCGTCCAGTTTCAGAGGGAACAGTGCTGTTGATCTCCCTTTTTTGCCAGTGCATCAAACTCTGGAGTTAGTTTTGTTGTGGCAATTCTCAGGATAGATCCGAGGTGTTGGTCAGTTAACCTGGATCTGTGAGGGGCTTTGTTGATGTTCATGACGCTGAATGTCTGCTCACATACATAGGTCGAGCCAAACCATGTCAGCATCTTCTGTGCCGCCCTCTGGAGGTTTGGAAACGTCTCTTCATTAAGTGAAGCATAAAAGTCATTCAGTTTAAGAGAGTTGAACTTCTCCTTTAAGACGGAGTCAGACTGAAGATCGATCAGTACCAATTGCAGCTCCTGTGGTGCTGTTTCAGGGTCTTGTGACAGGGGACAGGACACCAGCTGAACCGACGGCAGAATTCTCTGTGCAGGTCGCCCAGTGATCTGTATTTCTTCACGTTTCGGGACGCCTCTTTCTCCATGGCTAGTGTGGGGGAATGAAAGAGAGATTTGTTTGAAATTTGACTGGAGAATAAAGTCAGCTTGGATTTGAAGGCTCTAACATTTGTGTACATGTCGTGCCCAAACTGATCTTTCCCCTGTAGCTTGACGTTCAGCTCATTCGTGTGTGTGAAAATATGTCCACAGCAAACGCAAAGTCACAAAGCCAGTTGTTGTCGCTTAGCTCAGGAAATTCGTCGGATTTCCAAAATAACTCCAAAAATGCGATAACTTCCTCTTTTAGCTCCCACACTCGTTGAAACACTTTTCCCAAACTTAACCAGCGGACACGAGAGTGGTAGAGGAGTCCTGGTGATCCGCATCAGTTTCCTCCAGGAACGTAAGAAACTGACGATGCTGAAGTCCCCTTGCTCGTATAAAGTTAACAAGTTTTATGACCGGATTCACGACATGATTAAGCTGCAATATAGACTTACACAGAGATTCCTGATGAATTCAGAGATTCCAGTGAAGGAAAATAACATCCTGCTCAGGGTTTTCCTCCTTCACTTTGTCCTGGATTCTTTTCAACACCCCAACGTTTTTTCCAGTTAAATTTGCGGATCCATCCGTGGTGACATTGGCAAGTTTACTCCAAGGTATCTTCATTCTCTCGATGACAGCAGACACCTGGTTATACAAGTCCTCTCCCCGTCTTTTTCCTTTCAGGGACTCCATGGTCAAAAACTCCTCCGTTATCTCAAAACTGTCGTTAATCCCTCGGATAAAATTAGGAGCTGAGCAGTGTCTTTTATGTCGTTACTTTCATCCAGTGCTCGTGAATATAACTTAAAAGACTCCGCCTTTTTGTTCAATTCGCTGGTGATATCTTCGTCAATTAGTTCCACACGGCGAGTCACAGTCCTGTGTGATGAACTGATTTTTTCAAAATTTAATTTGCTCTCCGGACACAGGAGACCTGCTGTCTCTACCATGCATTCTTTCAAAAACTCGCCTTCGGAGAAAGGCTTGCTAGCTTTTGCTAATTTGAATGCCAGCAAAACACTTTCCTTGGTACTTGACTCCTGAATCGCAGTTTGTCGGTGAAAATTTTTTTGCTGAGTCTGTAAATTATCCATCAACCTCTGAGCCGTAGCCGCCCGTTCTTGCGTTGACTGCTTGCTAGCATAGTTGGCATGCTTCGTGGCAAAGTGACGGCTGATATTGTATTCTTTGAAAACCGCAACAGTTTCTTGGCATATCAGGCATACAACCATTGATCGGACTTCAGTGGAAAAATATTTTGTTGTCCACTCCTTATTAAACACTCGGCACTCACTGTCCACTTTTCTTTTCTTTGGTCCACTCATTTTTACAGAAGGGCTCAAAGGGCAAAGCGAAAAAGTGAAGTAGAGAGTAATACACCACACTGAGGTTTAATCATATAATTTGGACAAGTTCGGATTAAAGCCGGATTAAAAATCCCAACGGGCCGTATATGGCCCTCAGGCCGTAGTTTGCCCATGCCTGGTCTAAACATACATGCATCGACAGCTCCGTGTCAATAACACGATTTCCTACCACAAAAACGTGAGCGACTGCAAGCAAATATGACTCATTTGATCTACAGCTACTGTGCGGCTAGAAAGTTTAACGTTTACAGTTTTCTGTATTTCTCCATACATTTGACCTGAAACCTGATCAGATCTTCATCTAAGTCCTTAAACTAGGTAAAAGAGAACCCGGTTAACAACAGATGCAAAAAAAAAAACAGTAGTTTTTACAGTTATTTATTAAGCAAAAATGATCCAGCGTTAAATATCTTTGTAGGAGAAGGAATGTGAAGTCTAGGAGTACGAGTTCATTTAAATGGGGCTGATTGAAGTCAGGCGTTTCAATCAAGGGAATGGCAATTAGGCCCGCCCATGTTTCAAGGACATTAACTTGGGTCTTCACCATCAAAGTCTGGTCTTCACCTCACAGGTTTATGGAAGTGTGCCTTGCCTCGATCAAAGGACATTCCTGAGGACCTCAGAAAAAGAGAGTTGTCAATGCTCACCGGCTTGGAAAGGATTACAGAGCCATTTCTAAAGAGTTTGGCTTCCACCAATCCACTGTGAGGTAAATGACATACAGATGCAGGAAATTCAGCACCACTGTTACTCTCCCAAGGACTGGGCATCCAGCAAAAAAGATTACTCCAAGGGTGTGGTGAATAATATCACAGTAAGTCATATAGGACCCCAGGGTAACATCTGAGAACCTACAGGCCACTACTTTCCATAAAAGAACACTGCTGCCTGTCTGAAGTTTGCTCACAACCATGTGGAAATGCCAGGAGCCTACTGGAAGAATGTTCTGTGGACAGATGAGTCCAGAATAGAACTTCTTGCTTTAATTGAAAATCATTGTTCGATACAAACCGAAAATAGCATCCCAACATAAGAACTTCATCCCAACCGTGAAGCATGGGGGTGGCAGCATTATGGTTTGGGGCTCCTTTGGGTCCGAACCAGCTGGCGATTATTGATGGACCTATGAATCCTAGATTGTACCAGGAGAATGTCAGGGTATCTGTCTGTGAACTCAAGCTTAACTGTAAGTGGGCCTTGCAGCAGAGACAACAACCTTAAGCACACAAGTACGTCTACAGAGAAATGGTTAAAGCAGAAGAAATTGAACATTTTGGAATGGCCAAGTCAGACCTTAACCCAATAGAAATGTTGTGGAGGACCTAAAAAGAGCAGTTCGTGCAAAGAAGCCTGCCAGCATCGTTGAGTTGAAGCAGGAGGAGTGAGCCAAAATTCCTCAAACCCATTGTGCAGGATTGAGTGAGTCATCGGAAATGTTTGCTTCAAGTTATTGCTGCTCGAAAGTCTCACACCGGTTACTGAAATCAAAAGTTTACATACTTTTTTCAGCAAAGGTGTTTAATGTTGGGTAATTGTGCTCAGTGAATAAATGTGAAAACTATAATGCATTTGTTTAATTGGGTTCTCTTTATCTAGTTTTAGGGCTTGGATGGAAGTTCTGTTCACATTTCAGGTCAAATGAATTTAATTTTATACTTGTTTGCATTCTTTTTTGATTTTGGCTATACAATCATCATATTTTTATCTTTCATATATTTTCTGGATTGTTCTGGTAAAGTCTTTAAATTGCTGCTCCTGAAATCAAAACTGGTGTTTCGAGATGTTTTTGTATCTGTTATGGCCTCCAATACCATAGTTAAAAAAAAATTAAAAAGTCACTTCTGGGGAAAAATGATACAATATTAATGCTTCAGCATGCACCAGACTTGTGTTTGTCCAATTAAATGCTCTCTAGAATGTGTAGGAATGTGGGGGTCTTGAGGCGGGTCTTGCTCAACAGTAGCAGCTCATTAGCATCAATGTTCTTCAGAGCTGGGCGTATCCCAAACACTGTTAGCTGTTGTGTAACACTTCAACATGCCGCCACTCTTATTTCCTGTTTCAAAAAGAAATACGTCGTCATACTGAATCAAATCACAGCTCTCAAAGTTGTTTTGTGGGGACTGTAAAGTAAAAAAAATGAGCGCATTGTTCATCTTCCTTTAAAAGGTGCAATAATTTTATTTATTTATTTATTTTTCACTTGTACAAATAACCTGGGAGATGTGTAGAACATGATAAAAATAATGGATTAAGTTGTGGCCTTAGCAAAAGTGCATCAAGTCACTTAGAAAACCTGTTTAAAAAAAACAGACTTCTGGTCTGGAAAGCTTGTTTGTGTTTGGATGTGCCTCCTGTCAATCATTTTAGAGACACTCTATGGGCAACCATAGATCCTGGGCTGGAGCTTTGTGAACATGAGCGGGAAACATTCAAATGTCAAAGTTACTATTCCATCAGCTCTGCATGACGTGACATCAATTAAATGTGCTAGAGCTCTGCTTCTCTGCACTTCTCCTTACAGTTTAGTCATTATGATGTAGTTCAACGCTACAAAAGGTTTGAGCAAACAGTGCAGCCCTTCCTCAAACTGGGTTGCCTTGCAGAATGTTGTCAAGTTGCCTGGTAACTTGTAGATTAAATATCCATGCAGTTAAAAGGATGTTAAACAGTTTTGTCCCTGTGAGCCTTTACTCTTTCAATTTTGACTCCAGCATGAGCCAGTCTAGTGTTTCTGACAACAGCTGAGTACCAGTTACAAGTAACAATAGTCTTCACAACACTGACACTGCAAATCTGCAGTTTGACCAAGCATGTGGCCTGAACGACTGCGAGTTCAAATCCTGTTTGGTTCCCGAAGATCCATAATCACTAATATCCCTCCAACTATGTGCTAAACGTTCATCACCTGTCAGTTACTTTGAAACAAAAAGTTTCTGCTGAATATATGGTTTGTACAGTATGTAAGATGTACCTTTTTATAAGTCCTGATTCTTTTTTATTTTAAAGTGCACCTATTATATTTAAAAGTTTCAAAAATCAAAGCGTACGACAAACGGGTTTATTAACCCACAAAAGAAGGAACCGATTCTCAAGAGCTGAAACGAGTCGTTAGTAATTCCAGACTTACTTCCTGTACTAACCAACATAGGTTTGTAATAAAAATCCCTGGATCTGGTCTTCATCGGCTGCTCGGGAACAGACTGAGCTGAAACTCATTATGGTAGTGGGCGTTTCCTTTTCGACACGCTGACAGCGGTAGACCAATCACAACAGACTGGGACACCTGACCAATCAGAACAGCGTATGCTCTCTGAAAGGAGGACTTTAGAGTGAATCTTTTAGAATGAATCATTTAACGAGTCGTTTTTGACGCTGGGTTGAAAAAAGGTAATGTTGCAATTTAAATCATGATGACATTAAACCCTCACCCTATATATATATATATATATATATATATATATATATATATATATATATATATATATATATATATATATATATATAACCTTGGATGCATATAAATCTATTGTACAAGACCTTTTTATAACAAAATTAGGCACGTTTCAAAGCCATAATGGGTGCGGTTTAATTTTCTGTAAGATCAACTCATACAGTAATGATGGCTTGAAGGGAATTGCAGGTTTATATTCACAGGCTCATAAAAAGTATGATGTATTGTTCTTTAATTATTGTAGGGCTGCAACTAACGATTATTTTGATAATTGATTAATCGGACGATTATTTTTTCTGATTAATCTGATTTTTTTTTAACTAAACTTTTTTTTCAATTAGATTTTGTTTATTATAATAAAATAAACCCCCAATACCCTCAGGGTATTTGTGCTTGGACTTTTTTAAAAAAATGCAAAAGGCACATACAGTTTTACTAATATAATCTTTCATTTTTACATTTAAACCTTTCAAATGTTGGTCATTTGTCTACAGTTTGTCCAGTTTTAAGCAGCAAAACTTTAAATAATACCCAAAATATAAATAATCAAAAACAAAGGTAAAAATTTGTTTTAGTGCATGGGGGATTTCTCCTCCGAACAAATTCACTCATGGAGAGCTGTTTCTTTCTGAAATAAATAAATTTAAAAAACAGCAATTGAGTATGCAAGAAGCAATTTATATGTAAATTAATATTTTCATTGTTTATAATGATAATTGCTGATGGCAACCGTGATTAATATAAGAAATCTAAATAATATATAATTAATATAATTTTTGTTAAATTTCTTTTACACAGACATGCTGTACTTCAGATGTGACAATATAAACCAAAAATATCTCAAATATATAATTCATTCTGTTAATGTATATAACAGTAGAGCCGCAGTAGATGGCATTTGAAACACAGATCAAAGTTAACTGTAGCAGACAGAGAAACGCAGCAAGCTAACAGGCTTGTTTAAAAGGACAGGAACAATTATACACTAACACATAAGCATTCGATGAAAACCACTACAGTGACTACAAAATCTTTTACTGCTGCTGTTATCAGCTGCCTTTACATTCACTGCTTGACTTTGTTCACACCGTGTTTAATTTAACCTGTTTCTGTGGTAGCGCGATTTTAATCCATCAATATGCTGCACGACCTGACGCTCCAGACAAAATACATCTAGTGTCACTGTCCCGAAGTTAGTAAACAAAGCTTTTTACACAATAGCATGGAATTAAACTAGACTATACCATTTCACATCTTCATATAATGTGGATATACTCAGGTTTTTGCTTACCGTGCTGATGTTCCACCTTCGTCCGTGACACCGTGTTTTCGTTTCATGTGCTCGTACATCACTGTGGTACTCCCGCGTCACACAAACTCCACTTTGAAGAACATGCACATTACCATCTTCTTTGCTGCATTTAATGTAAAATGCTCCCACGCCTTAGATGACTTGGGATGCACACTTTTTTTTACCGCCAGGTTATCTGTTTTGCACCTGTGTTTTCATGAAAGCGACATCATACGTAAACGCCACCCGTGACGTCAGCAGACTAATTAATCGATAATGGCATTCATTGCCGAAGGTTTTCATAATTGATTATTATCGATTAGTTGTTGCAGCCGTAAATTATTGTAATCGTAATCACTCAGTACATCGTCTATTTGCAGGTATAGCATGACAAATAATTAACCTTGAAGCGTTCGTCCATCCATCCATCTTCCATACTGCTTATCCTCTTCAGGGTGACGGGGAACCTGGAGCCTATCCCAGGGAGCATCGGGCACAAGGCGGGGTACACCCTGGACAGGGTGCCAATCCATCACAGGGCACAATCACACACATCCATTCATACACTACGGATGCTTTGGACATGCCAATCAGCCTACCATGCATGTGTTTGGACTGGGGGAGGAAACCGGAGTACCCGGAGGAAACCCCCGCAGCAAGGTCCATCGAGGAAAGGAATTCCGTATTATAAGCTGATGTTTTCCGACTTCACTAACCAATTTAAAGATCTAAACATCGATTGGGTGGAAGACTCGAGCAAAGAAATATATCTTTTAATTGTTGATCGAGTTTATAGTAACCCTGTGGCTTTCAGAAATTTGGAGGAAGACCAAAACAAAGAATGTCTCCAAAACTTACAGAATAAAATCCTATCGGAACACCTGAGAGATACAACTTGGTTAGTCGCTGTAAGAAGGCTCCCAGTAAGAGCGGTTGTTAAATGGAGCTGTTTTGTAAAAACCAGTAGATGCCTGATGCCTTTTATCGCTTTAAAGAAACATGGGCTAAATTAAAAATCGTTGGTCTCAATATAGAAATAAATATGAACCCAATTTTCTATGGCATTTTTAAAGAAAATTGTAGCAAGACTCAGCATGACTTCATTTGGTTCATAATATGTTTGACTAAATTTAAACTCTGGAAAACAAGAGCCAGAATGACTATAAATCAAACGTTTATATCCAGTGATGTTGTATTCAAAGACATTCAAAAAGAGCTAAGAAGATTAAAAAGCAGCACATCTTGGTTTAAAGACTCTTCAGTGTGGGACACTTTTTTCGTGTAATTGTACCTTGACTATGTAAGTTTTTTTTTCTTTCTTTCTGAATATGATTTTGTCATATCGGGTGGTAAAGGACTCGGCAAAGGAGGCGCTAAGCGCCATCGCAAGGTGCTTCGCGATAACATCCAGGGGATTACCAAGCCGGCTATTCGCCGTCTGGCTCGCCGTGGTGGTGTAAAGCGTATTTCTGGTCTGATCTATGAAGAGACTCGCGGTGTGCTGAAAGTGTTCCTGGAGAACGTGATCCGCGACGCCGTCACCTACACCGAGCATGCCAAGAGAAAGACCGTGACCGCCATGGATGTGGTGTACGCTCTGAAACGCCAAGGACGCACCCTGTACGGCTTCGGCGGTTAAACGCTCTAACACCGAACGACGCGAACACAACGGCTCTTTTAAGAGCCACCCACATGTCTAGAAAAAGAGCTCTTCCGTGTGTGAAAAAAGTCAAAAACCTTTTTCTTTTGTCACGCATACGGCATCAAACGCTGTACACAAGTAGCATAAGAACTTCTATCTGTATACATAAAAAGAGGCAATCTATTAGTATTTTTTGTAACAAACTATAAATATAACTATTTAATACTGTATGCACAGTACTAAATATTATTATAATGTGTTTGTTTAAAACGAGTTAGAAGACTGTTTTAGTAAAAACTTACTTATATATTTCTCTCTCCCACACCCAACACACACACACACACACACACACACACACACACACACACACACACATTATATATATATATATATATATATATATATATATATATATATATATATATATATATATATATTCACATTCATTCACTTAGCAGACGCTTTTATCCAAAGCGACTTACAAATGAGAAAGATACAAGCATACAAAGATAGAAAATTTTCTTGTGTGTACTTGCGCTTTCTATGAACATGTATGCACACTTTGATAGATGAACCACTGGTCTAGTGGTGTTTTATACTTGAACAAGCTTTGTTTGCTTGGCTCTAAATCACTAGTTTGACTTCATATGACCCACTGCTCCAAATGTTACAAGAACAATTTCAGCACATGGCCAAAACACAAGGTAAAATAGTTTTTCTCCAGCCAGGATATTAAAGAAGGCTCTATATGCCCTCTCTGTAGCTAGCATTATTGAGTTTTTGTGCAGTGCCTGATGAAACTGCTCTGTCTGGCAAGTCTCTGTAGTGTAATAATCCAAAGACCAAAGAGCCGAAGCTGAGTGCCGCCAAACGGATTGTGCCCGAGTGGTCCAGATACGATAGTGAGATCAAGCAGCTCCTGAAGCAGGTCAAAGGTCAGAAAGAGAGCAGAAAGTCATCTGCCCCACAGACACAGTGTACAGGTGAGCCAGATCTAACATCTCCTCCTTTCATGACCAAAATGCTGTAACTTTGGTATGTATTTAGCTGCACGTTACTTTTCAAAATGTGTCCTCCATGCATCATGGTAACATTGCAGCTATTTTCAGAAGTGTGATTTGTCAGTTTCTACAGGCAGCCGTCGTGATGAACTTTAGCACCTTTTGAGAGGAAAGAGTGACGTTTGCAACTAAAACCCTCTTGTATAGCTCTACAAGTGCACAGAGAGATCCACAAACTGAACCAGGACATATTACACTGGCCTCGAACTCCGCAGAAGAGGAAGAAAAGAGACATTTTAAAAACATTTCAGTTTCCTATTTATGAATCTTGATGGCTGAAGTCTATATTTTAAAGGTACAATAGGTCACATTTTCTATCAGAACATGTAAGACTAATCCTTTTGTAACAGAACTGAAGGTAAAGAAGCCAGAACACCTTGTCTGTAATGAACCAGTAATATTCAAAAGATTCAAACTGTGTATATTTAACCTTTTTTCTTTGTGTTATATGTCAGCTCTGCTGCACATAAAATAATGCCAAGTCTCTTAGGAAGAAAAGGTTAAGGATTGTGTTTTGTTGTCATCTTATGGTCAGTTTTGGAAAATTGCACTGTTGAGTATCTAGGGAAAATGCATCTGCACATTCCTCAGTAATTTCTTACGATAAATTCTTGAATCATTCAACACTATAAGCTCACGAGGAGTTCGTCTGTTGCATCACTGTTAGATGTTTACACAAAAGGGGAGGTTTAAGTGAAATATTAATCAAGTTGTACATGATTTTTGTATCATGTGTAACTTGTTATTCCTCCATTACAGTGAAGAGGAAATGGAAAATCATTACAATATGATTGAACAAATCAGAGAGGATGTCAGAGTGGGGGAATATGTGTAAAAGTAACCCCAACACATGCACAAGCTTTACAATTTATTTATCCACATCATGAATTATTCCTGTGTTTCCATTTGATTTCAAGCCCTTTAAAGTGAAAAAGCCATGCTGTGTTTGTGACACTCCATGCTGATCTGGGTTTTTTTCTTCTTCTTTTTAAGCTTGGAAGTGGAAGGATGTGAATTTTCTCAGGAATAAAATGTTTATCATTCATCAGTGGTCGTCTGCTATGTCTGGAGTTATGTTATTGCATCAACGTGTACAGATATTAATCTGCTCTCCCTGATGATAGTGATTCTACCTGTTCCACCTACTCTTTATTATTTACATTTTTGTGCACAAAGGGCTAGCTTCAAGAGCAAGGTATAATCAGTAGTCTGATTTCACAATAAGCTAGAAACCAGAAAAACACTTGATAGTGCAGATTTGTGCTTGCTAAAAACTGCTGCTGTACTCATCCTAGGATGTTGACACGAACACATTTGTTTGCCTTTTCCTCTATTACATCTGCATACTGGTAATGATTTGTAATCCCACTATCCAGTGTCAACAGGACCCTTTTGAGTTTGCTTCCTCTCTTAGGTTTCTTCTTCATGATGTCTCGGGGAGTTTTTCACCTCCAGCTTGCTCGATAGGATCTAAATCTACATCTGTCAGTCCAGATGCTTTGTGACGATGTCTGTAAGTGCTATACAAAATGAAAAGTTCAACTAAAGGAATCCTCCAATAGTGATTTGCATTACAACAGCGAAATCGGAGAATAATGTCACTTTCTTTTTAATTAAATACGTAATATCTTTAATTGTGTATTTACAATGCAGCATTATTTAACTGATAGAAAAATAGTGCAGTCTCCTATACACACACACACACACACACACACACCACACACACACACAATAGTTTTAGGATAGTTGGTTGCTTGGGAATGAACCCCCACACTCTGATGGTCCCTGAAATAATTACTTTATGTAATACCACTTAGCTCAGCTTGGCAAGTCTGAGAATATTCAACAGCATATGATGCATCTTCATGCCACAGGTGGCTTCTGTAGCCACATCTATGGCAGTTAGTGTCAAACAGGTTCAACAGGTTACACTTCTCGCTGGATGCCTGATGGTATATATTCAGATCAGACTGATGTCCTCCTGGATGATCTCAGTTAAAGTTGAATTTAAAGTTGAACAGTCCAGAGCCAAAAGGGTTAAAGCCCTGGAAACTCTCCCAGGCCCCGTGGAAATGGTGATGGCCTTCTCCGTGCTTGCTCTCAGGGTCCATTGGGTCTTCACCCTTGTCAAATGAACTCCTCGTTTCTGCACAAGAACAGAGAAAAGGTGTCAGATATACCAGCATCTTTCGAGACTCGTGTTTTATATTACCAGAGGTGCAAGCAGCTACAGTTTTCCCCCTTTTACATTGATATAGGAGACACCTGAAAACTGCTTTTCTGCTATTTCAAAGTGCTCAAGCCAAACAGGAATAAAATTAGCCAATTCTCAAAGAATGTGGTACATGAACGAACACATTCACTTCTACAAGAGGTTAATTATTTATAACCGTCACACCGAACCAGTGATTGATTAATTTTTTTAACCGTTCCATCTGGGGAAAAACAATACCATTACATCCAATCTAATATACTGTTGATCGATGCACCTTGACATTTAGTCTACATGCTGCCCAAAAAAATTAAAGTCTGTCTGGACCTCTGGAAATTCTGCAATGTCAGTATAATAATAAAAGAATAGGATTTGCAGTGACCCACCATTAAATTTTCTTTTCAGTATTGTAGGCTATACTTTTTAATTACTAAAATGAAAGGAAAATTCATTTTACAGACATACAAACAAGAAGTGTTAATCAACAGTCAATATATTTTATTAAGGTCAGAATCAGCCAGCCGTCCATTGTCTGTACCCCTTATCCTACACAGGGTCGCGGGGAGCCTAGAGTCTGGGCTGGGATGCCAAACCAACGCAGTGCGCAATTGCACACACACACACCCTTCACACACTACGGACAATTTAGAGATGCCAATCAGGTTACAACACATTTCTCTGGACTGGGGGACCCGGAGTATCCAGAGGAAACCCCCAAAGCACGAGGAGAACATGCAAACTCTGTGCACACAGGGCAGAGGCGAGAATCGAACCCCTAACCCTTGAGGTGTGAGGCAATATCACATGGTGCATGCAGTATCACATGGTCTAAATGTTTTACATATTTTCAAGATTCAGCACAAAATGTTAATATGCTTATGCAAGTGCTTGCAATTAGAGTTCATAATTGTTCTAAAAATACTAACAATACATGCAGGCCTGACATACACTTATGTTAATTTTGTAATAACTGTATAAAGTAAACTTATACTGGTATGTGTCGCGACAGACCGACAGCCGGCGCACAAGGAACTAAAATCGCGACTGCCGCGCTGGCGCTGAAGAGACAGCCCCGCTTCAATGTTTTGGACAGTCGGAAAGCACGTGGAGGTGGGGCGGAGCCGCAGACACACCCTCTGGTGATGAATGGCGCGCCGCACGTGAAAATTCCACCATCCAGCAGACGAAGGGAGAGTATAAAAGGCCGCTTTCCGCTCGAAAGGAGAGAATTCTCTCACATGAAGTGTGCCTGGATTACTGCCAGTTATCAGTATTGTTTGTATTGTTTGTATTGTTTGTATTGTTTGTATTGTTTGTATTGTTTGTATTGTTTGTATTGTTTGTATTGTTTGTATTCTTTCAGACGACCGGACCCGAGCGAATTCTCCGCTCCCTAGCTACAACGCGGCGTTGCCTGACGTCTGAGAAGAGCCCCTGTTTCACCGGAAAGCCCGGAGCGACTCTGGCAACCCCGCAATACACTGACCTCTCACCACACGCTGTCACGCCCACACGCGAGCACACACACACACACACACACACACACACACACACTCCAGAACGTTATAAATAAAAATAAAAATAAATCTCACTTGTTAACGTTACGACGGCCTCCCGTGTGTCTGTCTCCACCCACCGCTGGGTAATTTCCCTATATATGATATCATAATATTTCTGCAGATTACAGTTAAATATCAGTTCAACCAATACAATTAACCGTTTATGCTGCAAGCATGGTTCCGATCCGTCCTTTCCAACAAAATGCATGTTTATTTCTCTTTGACTGTTAGTTATTTGGCAGATCTGTATTAGCAAAAAAATCAAAAACATATCACAGACTGTGTTCAACATCCCCACTAATCACCAAGTCACAACCATAATTTCTGTTAATTTGATCTGAATTCCAATCTGATTCATCCTTCTTTATCTGCAGCTGTACTTACATACTTATATACTGTATTCCTCATCTATGTAAAACTATCAAGCATGGGACACAAAAACCAACATCAAAAAACGGCTTAGCTTGGTATTTTTATATTAGCAGACAAAACTGATTGAGGGTTTACCTGGCTCAGTGAGCACTTCCTTGGCCTGTGGGATGTCTATGAACTTCTTCTCAGCCTTGTTCTTCTCTTCAGGATCCTGGACGTTGTCTGGGTGTCACTGCTGTGAGAACTTCCTGTAGGCTTTAATGAGCTTCTTCTGGGCTATCCTAGTGGTCACACAAGCCCAGCCGTTTAGAACACATTAAAACATGACACACTTCAATATCAACCTAAGAAGCCAAAGGGTAGGTGACAGTCATTCTCGCTGTACTCCTTAGCACTTTCAAAGTCCTTAATGGCTGCATAGATGTGATGAACTCTGATTCAGGGGATCAGTCCCAGCTCTAATTTAGTCTAGGCCATCTACGGCAGTTAATTCAGCTAATAAAGACTCGTATGAAGCTGTGCTTGATTAGGGATGATTAGAAACTAGACTCTTTATGGGGAGGGAGCTCAGGGGGAAATCTACAGATAGCAATTTTACTGGCACCAATATTAGCATGTTGTCAAACTTGATTGTGGGCAATACAAGAAACCAAAGTGAAAAATGACCAACAGGTCAATGAAAGAAGTCTAAACTAAAAAAGTAAACTCAAAATTTTCACTACAAAATGAATCCTGGATGCCACCTGTTAATTATAAAGATCAATATGCAAGTTGTTCATGGTGGATTTTTCCTTTAATGACTTAATTTTCCTTTAATGACTTAATTTTCCTTTAATGACAAGTCAAAGAGTTACAGTAGGCTCCCTCTCTGAAGTCTTGCCTGTGACAAATCACCTGTTACCACCAACTCTTTTCAACATGATGCATGTCAATCTTCTTTTCATGTCTTATCATGGAGTAAAACTCACCGATGTGAAATCAGGTTTAACTCGATGTCACGTATCGTGACGGAGCGGAGATAGGACGGATGCAATTGCAGTATGAACAGTTGTTTATTTTAAAAGAGAGACAGGCAGACAAATCCAAAACATAATCCAAAACAGGCGAAGGTCAGGCGATCGGCAAACAGGCATACACAGGGTTAAACATGAATCAAGGTCGTGTCACGGAAAACAGGGTCGATAAACTAAACGAGAAACATGAACTATGACGAGGAACTGGGAGCGGATAATCCAGCGTGAACGAACTCTAAACATGGACCGTGACTATGACTACTAAACAAACCAATCTAACTCTAGGATAATCTTCCACGTTGTGTGCTGGGAGGCGCGCGGTATATATGTGGACATGATCAGCGTCTAAACTGATAAGCCTCTAAACTTGCTGAGGGCAAAATACAGACACACGTGAAATCCCAGCCAATGACAGAACAGGGAGGAGACGTGACAGAAACATAAACAAAACACACGTGTCCAGATGTCACTACTGTCAACAATGGAAAAGCAGGTGCTCGCGCATTCGCGCTTAGAGCACGCTGCTTCAAGGGGAAATCATGACACTCGATGACTTTGCTTAGATCCGGTAAAGCGGATTTAGACTTGTCCGTGGCCAGGTAGACGGGGCTCTTCTGTAGAAGGCCAAGTATTTTTTCGGGTCACCGTCTACACACGGATGTCAGAAAGTGGTCGGTTAAGATTCAGACAGAATATTTTTTTTTTTGCAGAAATAAAGAAATGATTGCTGGTGACTTTCTGAGAAAAGCTCACCGACTCACCAACAGCTGCGTGGAAATGGGAAAGTGCGTCGGCCAGCTGTCCGGCAGCCAGGAGCTTCTTCCCCATCTCCAGGTGCTTCTCGACACTGTTCTCACTGCTGCATAGCACTCCTTTAATCAAAAGTAAACTCAGGCCAGGATATAGTAAAGTAAAAATATAGTGACAAATGGTTGGGTAGAATAATACCATTGCATTTCACTATGCTTGCAATTATTATTATTATTATTATTATTATTATTATTATTATTATTATTATTATTATTATTATTGATAAAAGACATGGACACTAATTTTCCTGTGTCATTTTTTAAATACAAAGCACACATCATTATCTTGGACTTTATCATAATCATCAGCACAGAGAGGTCTCATTATCAAGTCACATCTCTTTAGAGTCTATAGAAAAGCTTGGCTTTGTATGTAGAGTACTACTTAGTGCACTAGAAGAAACTTGTGAGATTCATTCCTTAAGACTAGTGAGGGCCTAATGAAAAGTATTTCTGTAGAATCTGTACAGCTGTGTGACAGTTCAGTTTCCACACTATCTATCCAGTATATGAAGTCAGTACCTTCTTACCTTCGTATCGAAGATCCAACAGCACAAGCACAAAGGGCACATAATTTACTAGTTTGTATGCGACTGGTGTTATAGTTACCATGATATAATGTGTTTTTTTTTTTTTTTTGTAAACTCAGGTGTAGGAATATGAAGGCTTGGCTACAATGATGTTTAATGAAGATAACCACAGCGCAGGACATGGTTTCCTCACATGCATATGATAAAATCAGCTGCTGATTTGGTCTTTTTAATGTGTTCTCACTGAACATGAGACTAGTTAAGCAATGAAGGCAATACATCCCAGACCATAATATTTTCTGGACACGGCTTGGACACACTTTATTTGAACTTCAATACACCAGGCACAAGAACGGTTTTCTTTCCAGAGGCCTTCATTCATGGCCCTTAAAGAGTATTCTTAATCATTCAATACAATGTCACTGTGACCTGTGATATACATATCAGTTATTGTATAAACGATTACAATTATTTATTATACATATTTTTTGCATTTAGCAATTTCATTCTTTACATATAAGTCATATATTACAAGGAACAAACTCCAATTTATTGTTGTTATTGTTGTTTTGTTGTGTTTATCTAGGCTAGTTAATATTAACTATGTAAACACAACAAAACAACAACAACAACCATAAATTGGTTATAGATATTGCGATAAATTAGGTCACAATACACTTTTCTATGATGTTTGTAGGTAAGGTGATATCCATCCATCCATCTTCAATACTACTTATCCTTCAGGGTCACGGGGAACCTGGCGCCTATCCCAGGGAGCATCGGGCACAAGTATATCCTGGACAGGCCAATCCATTACGGCACAATCACATACACACTCGCACACCCATTCATACACTACGGACACTTTTAGACATGCCAATCAGCCTACCATGCATGTCTTTGGACTGGGGGAGGAAACCGGAGTACCCGGAGGAAACCCCCACAGCACGGGGAGAACATGAAAACTCCGCACACACAGGGCCTCAGTGGGAATCGAGCCCCCGACCCTGGAGTGAGGCGAATGTGCTAACCACTAAGCCACCATCCACCTGGTATTGTGATATCTTTTTTTAGTAATTACAAAATAAATTGAATTGAATGAAAGCAGCTAATTATATGTAAATTTGCTGATGTTTTTAAAAGCCTAATCTTTCAAATATCTCCCTCCTTTTTAAAAAAAACTAATTTTCAGTGTTAGAATTTAGTTTTTGTAGGAATGAAATAAATAAAATATCTAACTCAGTTGAACAGTTCTTACTTGTTACTACTGGTACTACTTGTATTGTTCTCTGCTAGATATATATCGCTTTGCTTGTATTTTTCTCATTTGTTAGTCGCTTTAGATAAAGAGCATCCGCTAAGTGAATAAATGTAATGCACTTTAAATCTATTCATTTATTTTACATCCCACCCCCCATCTGTTTTACATGTTTTCACATCACGGCTACTTTGTGACAGTTTGTTAGCTAAATTATATAGCATGATACATATCCCTGCTTGAGTGTGCGAGCATACTTGACCAATAAAACTGATTCTGAATCTGATTCAGAAAAATGGCAGTGATCCGTACGGAAGCCGAAGGAATCGACTCATATTGAAGAGCTAAGCCAAAGGATTCGGTTCACTTAAAAGAGCCAGTGCTTTCCATCATTGAAGGAAGTGAAGTGCGCGGTGAAAAAGCATCATAATGGACGCTACAGTGGCATGTAATAATTGTGGCTTACCGTACACGTTGTCTGGTAAAAAAAATGTTTTAAACAAATTCTCTGTATTTACTTATACAAGTATTTTCCGGACGCATCTTGGTTACACACTGCTGAATGCGCTGAATGCAATGTGGGGTTCAGAACACACCTAATTAACCTAATTAGCTAGTGAACCTTTGACAATTAGCAGACTACATCCTCAATGTGAGCGTTTTAAAGTTAAACAGTGAGACTTAATTGATAAACATGGCCTTCGAGTTAGCTTGAGTTTAGTTGGCTAGCTAGCTAACGTCTTGCATTAAAGCTTAATTTTCTTTTCTTTCTTTTTTTTTTGCAGCGTGGTTTCTTAAAAATGATAAATAACCAAATTCCACACAGCAAATGTTAGCCATGTGAAATGTTAAGAAGAGCAGTGGGGGAAATTTCCCTATGTGATGTTTAGCTTCATAAATAAGTGCACTTGATGTTTTTTGGTGGTTTTATTGCTGTTTACAGAGGGTGAGGTTGTGGGGAGGCTGCCCCATGTGCTCTTCTGTGTGGAGTGTCTCTGCTCTCTGGAGTGTCCTCAGGACTCCAACTCTGTCCCCTCAGTCAGCTGTCCCGAGTGTAGGGTGAGCACTGTTCACAACTCCTGTCCATGCAGCCATCACTCCCTTACTGCGCTACAGCATGTCAACCAGCTTTCACAACTCTTTTAGGGAAAGTAGCTAAAGCATGCTCAATTTGTCACCAGATGACACCATAGACTAATTTTTTCTAATTACCTATGATATGGCAATGAATATTACTAACTAGTTTTAAAAAAGAAAGAGAGGCAGATAGGGTGCCGATACTTGTAGAGTTGCATAGATATATCATGAACATGCACATTTTTTAAACGTGTCTACAAATGAAGAAGGCAGGCAAAAAGAAGTCGTGAAAGGTGAGTAGTCTGAAGGAATGGTTACTCGTTTGTAAGTATCAACAAGAAAAGTGTTTAAAATGAAGAACTATGGGACAGTAAAGTTATTAAAACATAACTTTCTCAGATTTACTAAGTAGATAACACTAGTTGGTCATTACTACACCCCATAAACGTTAGATAAGTGTGTCCGAGTTTAGTATTTATGCAGACCTTTTATTTATTTTTTATTCCTCCACCACTAAGTCTGTCCATCCATCTGAGGTTCTCATTAATGCAATATCTCAACCAGTGGTTGAATGTTTGTAGGAATTCTATAGACTATATTGTTGTTGTAACCAGCAGATGACTCAATTAGTATTTGGAATTGATCCAAAAATATAAGAGGTCACAGCAGTTTCATGTTTAGGAACTCAAGGCCCTTTATTGTTTTTTTTTGGCTAGCTACGGTTTTGCCATCATTCCATGCTTCTGTGTGTCCTTGCTTTTGCATGAAATTCTTGTTTAGTGTGACATCTCAAGAACGAAAGTGTTGAATGTTTTATAGTGTAGCAGCAGCGGCAGGTGGAACACAGACAGAGTGAGACTGGTTAAGAGAGCTTTTATTTTGTAGAATGGAGTGCAGAAGGTCATCATGGGACACTCTGTCCTGGGGCAGCAGTCTGTGAGGGAGGTGTTAGAGAGGAGTGTGGTCGCTATGGGCCAGGCAGAGTGGTGTAGGTCGGTAGCAGAGTGCGGAGGAAGCGTAGGTAGTGGGGGGAGAGAATTGCTGTCATCATCGTCATCTGCAAGACATAGAACCGAATTGATCAGCATAGACACGTAGACAAAAGCTGCTCAAGCTGCTGAGGTTGTGATGCCCTTTTATCCTCTCCAGTCTTCTCTGAGAGGGTGAGGAGTTGCAGTGTTTATCTGCCGCAATTTGTGCTCTATTTCCCCACCTCATGCTCTGCTGCAGTCGACAACAGTGGTGCTGAAATGACTGTCTGTTCAGCACCCAGGTGGCAGTAGTGTGAGGAGCATTTTTCACCTCTTCAACAGGTTCACGTGGAACCTGTACGTTTCTGCTCGCTTATCGGCTGCTGCAGATGTTATCGTCAGCTGCTGGAGGCTGGCCTCCATTAGTTGCTGCAGCATGGAATCCATGTTTTTATTTTTAAATTTTTATTATTATTATATATTTTCCTTTTTTTTTTTTTGGCCGTGTCTGTGCTCATTCCCGTATCCTTCACCAGACTTACAAATGAGAAAATACAAGCAAAGCAATATATCAAGCAGAGAACACTGCAAGTAGTGCTACAATAGAAGATTTTTAATTGAGTTCTAGAAGATGCAAAAATGTAATCAGCCCTGAGATTCTAACCAGCGACCTTGGCGTTCTTACCACCACACACTAACTAACTGAGCTACATTGCCATATATATAATATATCATAATAGTTTCGAAGAGAATTTTTAAGCGAATATTTTTAAGTGTCCAAAATTATATGGACGGCGCTCCGTGCAGCGGGGAAAGCACTCAGACATAGCCCGGGGAGGGAGCGTCATGTCGCACAGACTCTGGCCAGCTCCAGGCCGATCATCGCTGATTTTTTTCCCTGGGCGTTGAAGAGTTATCATTGATGAAATTGTTACTTTACATTTATTTGGTAAAAAGCTTAGACTTTTTGGAACATTCGGCCGTTACATCGGGTGATGAACAGTTCCCAGATAGCAAGCACATTTGGGCCGATTCTGGTAGAAATGCGCCACTGTCGGCTCAATTCCGGTATCGGTGAAAAGGTAATTGCCCAGAGCCCTGCTGACCGTTCACACCACTTCTCGTTGACAGACGGTTTTTGCTATGTGGGCCAATCTCAGCTGAAAGCAGGTGTACTTGCGGCAGGTCCATACTCTGTGTAGCGGTGTGTATCTGCTTTTTCGAGTTCGTTAAGTCACAGACGGGCCACAGCTAAAATTAAGGAGCTCAGCCGCCTGGAAAACACTTTTGACGGTTAAATCAGTTAGGATACTCGAGGCTGCAGTCATTCTTCGTTTTCAAGAGGAATCATTTCAGCTGAAGAAGGTAAGTAATTTAATTGAGTAATTTCAGTCTACAATGTTGTTTGATATTTAAAATGTCATGGAGAAAATGTTTTTTAAAAATCTTTTCAATGGTATGTGTGATTGTGACGAGAACATCAGATGGCGTACTAGCAGCTAGCTAGCCGGCTAGCTAATTTAGCTTAAGAGGCAGCTCGACACTTTTTTTTTATAAAGCTTTTTTAATTGCTGTACAAATAAGATAAACTCCTAGTTTATTCCTCCCCTTTCCTGTTTTACTACTTTTTATTTAACTTTTTTATATGTTGTGTCAGAAAACCCACACAGTTTGCAGCATGCTGTGTCCTGTTATTAGATTATATTGTCCACTTGGCAGTATAACAGACCTGTTGTTCGGCTCAACACTGTATTTCTTATGTGCAATTCTTAGCCTTAGTCTAGCAATATACTAATTTTTGTCTCTTTGAGTGATCCTGAAGGGATTGAATAATGTTTAAATGCAACTGTATTTTAAAGACAGCGATAAAGAGGGCAGGACCTGGCCAGACCTCCAGTCAGACGTGGAAGTGTCTGGGTAAAGACCACCAAGGTGTAAAACATGCAGATATTTGTTCAGCACATCGCTATTGCTATTCCCTCATGCTTGAGAGCATATTCAAAGTTGTATTTTTCATGAAACATTGTAGAATTTGGCAATATAGTCAATATTTTAGACTCTTTCACAGAGTCTGGAAAGAGTGGACGATATGCCATATGAGCGTATTCTTCTGCTTTCTGATTGACTTTCTTTTAGGTATTAATTAACCATGATTTCCACTCAGCCATCTTACTGGAATTGTGTAGGTTAGGAATAAGACTGAGGATGGAGTTGTACAGTTTTGTAGTGTGTATCGTTTGTAAATATTGTTAACTTCTTTACCATAGCCATGCTGAGGGAGGTGTTAACTAAATTAGAGATGGTGCTGGACCAACAAACCACTGAGATTGCTTCAACTACAGGAGGTCCAGGTGCAGCCTTTGGATATTGATGAAGATTTACTGCCCCTGCAAGACCTTCCTCAACTGTGTAGTCTGGAGCGAAGGATGCAACAGAGCCCAGATTACAAGCAAAATCTGGTGAGAATTTTTTCTCTTTTTTTGTTAACAACTGCTTGCACAATTACACAGCTACTGAGAGCATTTCTGTTTTCTCAAGGTGACACACTCGTACTCAAAGCACAACATTGAACACCACTTTGATATGAGGGAACAGTTATGACCTAATATTTTGGTAGAGGAGGAAAACATGGAAAACACACAGGCAGGGTAACTGCAGAAGTAGTGAGAAGCACTGACACTTTTGACGAGGCAATACATGCTTATTAATTTTATATATTATATTATTTTTATTATATTATTGTTTTAAGAATCCTCAGTTTCAGGTAAACTGGTTGAGCTTATTGACAGGGCGGATGTGCTCAACTGCACCTGGTGCATATTGGTGATTACTAACTCCCTGGAAAAGAACCTCAATTGGAGGGGAATCAATAGAAAGACTTCACTGTCCGCTCTCCAACTCGGAGAGGTCGTGATTGGTAAGTATATCTGTTTACATACAGAATTAGCTGTCTCTCTCAGATGATATGTAAGGGGTAATCCACGGCTAGATGTGCATTAAACGATTTAGTGCATGATGTGGAGGAAATGATCCACTCGTTCAAATCGTTTAATGCACACCTAGCCATGGATTACCCCGCCTATACCATGGTCTTTCCACAATTAATAATGTTAAAGCTGTCATTGGTTTAGAAGTGCAAACTTTGATTAGAAGTTTAAAATGATCGTTAATTTCTATTAGTTAGGTCGTTAGATCTGGAATTTTGCCCATTATAAATCAGACACAGAGGTAAAGTAGTGTGATGAGATTGCATTTATTTGAATGAATTGACAGATATCTATCAGAGAGAGAGAGAAGGAGAGAGAGAGATCAAGCGTGTATGAATTACGTGCATCATAGGTGCCTCTCAGCAGTCAGTGTTGCGCAGCAGTAGTGTAGTAAAAACTAAGAGTTGAATTACTTCAGAAACAGTGATGGTACCACCTCGTTGCTGAGAAATATCATGTAGCTTTTCACCAGCAAAGCTATTTTTATTGTTAAAGTTGCAGAAAGCGCTGGCAAGATGTGTCTGTTCATATGAATGTCTCTGTATGCTCGAGTGTCTGTGCGTGTGTGTGCATGTAGGCTGCGCATTGACCAAGAAATGATTACGGTGATCAATCTGACGGGAACTACCTGTGCAATAAACGGTTATAATGCACACCTTCCAGCCAATCAGAATCCAGTATTCACAGTGACCATGGTATAAGCATAGTTAATGCTTAAGATTCATAATGACTGTATGATATGTATTGCTTTATTCCAAAGTTCATAGAAACCTCTTTACGGCTAATGCTGCAGAGATGGAGGTCGAGAGGACCATGAAGAGGTGGCTCCAGCTGGCATCAGATCAAGAGTGTGAGTGCAAGAGAAGTCTTTTGCAAAAGGAAGGTATGTAGTGTTTTAACTGTGGTGTTTTTGTGGTATTTGTTAAAATGTTCCTACTGTAGTTTATTTTTAATTGTTTATAAAAAAATGTTTTAAAAAATCCTTGCTGTTTTTAAATGGTGGAATTTGTGTGTGTGTGTGTGTGTGCTTGGTAGCTGGGTGGGTACACAGTTGCGGTCGGAAGTTTACATACCCCTTGCTGAATCTACAAAATATTAATGCTCTTAACAAAATAAGATTGATCCTGTGCAATCGTTGGAACTACATTGTGCGAAATGTCCGCGTCGCTTCAACAAAGGGTAAGGTGCACACACAATTTTTCTTTGCTTGTGTCCTTGATGTCGCTGAGCAGCTACCAGGAATCCTGAAGAAGGACGAGTGCATTGGAGCAGTCGTGCCGCATGCGGGGGCAAACATCAGGCTTCGGCAGACAGAGGTTCTGAAGAGGGCCAGCCTGATCGAGACGGTATGAGGCAGATCACCCACCGCGAAGATCATCGTCTCTGGACCTCTTCCCTCATACAGATGTGGAGCTGAAAAGTTCAGTAGACTTCTAGCATTAAATGATTGGTTAGTTTCTTGGTGTAATTAACAGGAATCTGCTGTTTGTTAATAACTGGAATCTGTTCTGGGAGCGTCCTAGGTTGTTTCGTCCTGATGGCCTGCACTCCAGCAGCTTCGGAGCGGAACTGCTGTCTGACAACATCTCCAAGACACTACAACCCAAGTGACTGCCTACCGTAAGCACATCTTCCTACAATAATGTTCATCATAAGCAATGTTCAATTAATAGTTTAACACCTGTAGTACATACTATGGAGACTGTGTCTGTTCCCTGAGCTATACAAATACATAGACAATTTCAGAATGTTTGTTTTAGTAACCTAATTAACCTAAATTATATCATACTGAATGCACATCCAGCACCTTTAATCTGAAGCTAGGCTATTAAACATTAGATCTCTTGCGTCTAAGGCTCTTATTGTTAACGAAATCATTACTGATCAGGGATGTAATTTAATGTGTTTAACGGAGACTTGGATTAAACCAAACGAGTACCTAGCATTAAATGAAGCCAGTCCTCCTGGATACAGCTATGTACATCAGCCTCGTTCAACTGGTAGAGGAGGAGGTGTTGGTCTCATCCATAGTCAAAATCTAGGCGTCACACAAAAACCTAGTCATAAATTTAATTCTTTTGAAATTCTTTATACCAGCATAACTTATGTAGCCACTAAAAATAAGTAAATTCCACTAATTATTATTTACCGACCCCCAGGGCCATATACTGAATTTCTTAGTGAATTTGCAAACTTTATCTCAAACCTGGTTGTTTCTGTAGATAAAGCATTAATCGTCTGTGATTTCAATATTCATTTTGATAACCTGGAAGACCCTCTGAGAATAGCGGTTGTGTCCATCTTAGATGCAGTAGGGATTAATCAGAACGTAATCGGACCTACTCATAATGGTGGTCACACTCTTGACCTCATACTAACATACGGATTAAATATAGAAAATATTGTAATTTTTCCACAGTCTGAAGTTGTCTCAGACCATTATCTTATCTCGTTCATAATACATATTGATCATAATATTTCCACCTCCGCTACCGTGTAAAACGTACTTTCACATCAGCTACTGCACCGAGCTTCATAAATAACCTCCAGAGACATCAATTATATTTGGATCACCGTCTGATCCCACAGAACTCGATCAGGCAACTGAAAGCTTGGAGTCAACACTCCGCTACACGCTAGATAGAGTGGCTACTAAATGATAATTAGAGAAAAACTAGCACCTGGTATAACGATCAAACGACCTTAACAGACAACTCGACAATTAGAACGTAAATGGCATCAAACCAAATTGGTGATATTCCAAACAGCATGGAAGGAGAGCCTACTGAAATATAGAAAATCTCTTAGCGAGGCTAGAAAAATCTATTTCTCCACCTTAATAGGAGATAAAAAACAATTCTAGATTTCTATTCAACACAGTAGTAAAATTTACTAGGAATAAAATCACTACAGAGAGAAACACTCAATCATTACATAGCAGTGAAGATTTCATCAAATTTTTCATTGGTAAAGTTGAAAATATTAGATGTGAAATTCAGGCTATTAAATTAAACCAGACAGTATTATAACTCACCCTGTAGATGATAATATAGCAATATCGGATCAATGTTTAGAATGTTTTACTCCCCTTAGAGAGACCAAACTAGCTTCATTAATCTCTTCAGCAAATTCATCAACTTGCTTACTAGATCCTGTGCCTACATGTTTCTTAAAAAGATTTGTCCAGAGTAATTGAACCACTTTTAAATATAATCAACTCTTCCCTTAGCACTGGCTATGTACCTAAATCACTTAAACTAGCAGTTATTAAAACCCTGATTAAAAAACCTGACTGACCCGTCTCAACTGTCCAGCTATAGACCAATATCACATCTCCCCTTCATCTCCAAGGTCTTAGAAAAGGTTGTACACAGCAAAGTTATGCTCGTACTTACACAGGAACAACATTCATGAAATGTATCAGTCAGGATTTAGACCTCATCATAGCACAGAGAGAGCGTTAGTTAAAGTAGTAAATGACCTTCTACTGACCTCTGATCAGGGTTGTGTCTCGTTGCTTGTGTTACTTGACCTTAGTGCAGCTTTTGATACTATAGATCACACTATTCTCCTTGATAGATTAGAAAATGTTGGCATTAAGGGAACAGTCCTCTCCTGCCTCAGGTCTTATTAGACCGATCGTTATCAGTTCAGTTCGTAGATGTAATGGAGACTTCTCCACGCATACCGAGGTTAAATTTGGTGTTCCACAAGGTTCTGTTTGAGGCCCACTGCTTTTTACTTTGTATATGCTACCTCTAGGTCAAATTATTCGTAAACATGGAATGAACTTCCACTGTTATGCTGATGATACAGAGCTGTATGTTTGCAACTGAACAATAACAACAATAAACAACACTGAAGAATAGCGAAAAACTCCAACTGTTTTGTAAGTCAAACTTTTTAATGTTCACCTGGAATTTGACTCAATAATAATAAATCTCAGAATAATAAATCTATATGTTTACATGAACTGAAGTTTTTGATCATAATATCAAAATTGTCTCACAATCCTAAATGATGGAATTGTATCTTATGTTGGACCATGTATTCCAGAGATTTTTTTATTTGAATTTCTTGTAGCGTGCTTACTTGAAGACGATGAGGCGGAGCAGCATCGGAGAGACAGTTCGCTCCATTCTCCAAAGAATCGGGGAGAACAGTCTGTGGTGTATGTTTTCGTTGAAAGCGCCAAAAGGGAAGCTGGCTTTGGACTGATCAGGATGAAGTGTATGGCCTTGTACACTGTGAGTATGAAGGATAAAAAATGTATACCGTAATTTTCGGACTATTGAGCGCACCTGAATATAAGCCGCACCCACTAACTTTAAAAAGAAAAAAATTTTGTACATATATAGGCCGCACTTGTCTATAAGCCGCAGGTGTCCACGTTGTAACGCGAGATATTTACACAGAAAGATGTTACACAAATAGATTTTTTAACTTTTAATTAAATACGTACCTTAAATGCTTTTTTCCTGAACAGTGCGTGCCAAGCTTACGTGCAGCAGCTCTATTTCCTCTTTCAACAGCCAGATCGATCGCCTTTAACTTGAAAGCTGCATCAAATGCATTTCTTCGTGTGTTTTCCATGATGAGGGTGTGTGCATGAAGCGCAAATGACTGATCTGAAGAATTTAGTGTGAGTGTGTTTGATTTAATTCGAACAGTTTCATTGGTCCACTGTGACCTGTTCGGTAATTTCATTGGTCCGATGTGACAAGGCTAAATATTTGGCGGCATGAAGCTCGTTAGCCCATAAAAATCCATAAATTAGCCGCATCATTGTTTAAGCCGCAGTGTTCAAAGCGTGTGAAAAAGGTAGCGGTTTATAGTCTGGAAATTACGTACATGACGGTATATGCCTCCTTGCAAACTCTTGAGAAGAAAGTCTTGCCTTCAGAAAACGGACATTTTCTCTGTTATTGCATCCCAAGGCTGAATGTTTTTTGTTGATATTTATGTTACAGATATTGCCGAACAAGCACATGGACGTGAATATACTGTTGCCGTTTGCAGAGAGGCCATCGGCAGCTACCTAAAAATGCCCCAGGCAGGAAAAGTGTCAAGAAACACATTGTGTTTATGATGAAGGTTAGAATTTAAATCTACAACTTCTGTGGTTCTTTTTCTTTTCTCATTCATACAAATGTGCCATTGTGTAACACTGTTGACTGACTCATTAGTTTTTATATCCCTTTGAAAGCAAAAACCTTTCCACTATGCATATAACTGAAAGTGCATACATGCTCCAAACCTTTGTGAATACTGATGATTGATTTGGAGGTTTCAAATTATGAGTGAATTGTGGTTCACTTCTTGCGATCAGGAATGTGTAGCTAATGTCTGTAGTTTACTGATTCCGAAATTGTTTGGTTCAGACTGCATCATATAGTACTAGTATATAACAATGAAATGAAATGCCATATATTCAGATATATCCACTGTCTGTTCACAGCAGAGCTACATGGGATCTCTAGTGCGTCCTGCAAGAATTGGGCCTGAGTCCAGTTCAGATTCAATTTTGTAATTCCCTCTCCCTCGCGTGACAGCCTCCAAACAGTACAATTCTAATGAGCTTGAATATACGGAGAATTCCATTGGGTTTGATGTCTGACTAATAATTTTTTCTTTGATTAGCAATACATAGGAACTATATCTGGCTATTTTGTGTGTTACAATATTGAATGTCATTTTTCAGCTTTTAAACTTCGTCTGCATTTACTAAAATTCATGCATGTGTTATTAAAACATATTCATGGAGTTTGTTAAACTATATAATTGTTGTCTGTCATTCATAAGATTCGTCATGTGAATTCCAATAGACCA
>NW_026521087.1:4972737-5102737 GCF_001660625.3 Ictalurus punctatus
AATATATATATATATATATATTATTTATATATATATATATATATATAAATATATCATATTATATATATATATAAAATAATATATTGGGCACACGGTGGCTTAGTGTTTAGCACGTTTTGCCTCACACCACCAGGGTCGGGCTCGATTCCTGTGGCCCTGTGTGTGTGGAGTTTGCATGTTCTCCCCGTGCTGCGGGGGTTTCCTCCGGGTACTCCGGTTAACTCCCCCAGTCCAAACACATGCATGGTAGGCTGATTGGCGTGTCTAAAGTGTCCGTAGTGTATGAGTGGGAGTGTGATTGTGCCCTGTGATGGACTGTCCAGGGTGTACCCCTCCTTGTACCCGATGTTCCCTGGGATAAGCTCCAGGTTGGATGGATGGATATATATATATTATTATAATAACTTCATTAAATATAAATGAAATGAGAAATGAAATAATGTTTAATTACTATGGGTTGCATTTAATATCAATTTGACATTAAACTTAGTTCGTTATTTCATTGAAAGCTATTAGCCTTTTTCCTAATATGGATCAGTTTTGTGTTAGTCTACTTTTAATTAGGACTCTTTATTGTTTTTAAGATATCTAAAAATAAATATTTTATGTTTGTTTATTTATCAATTAACCAACAGTATCTCATTGCTATTATTTTAATTCAGTTAACAGTGACCACGAGCAGAGAGATTACATTTAACTGTTTATGATAGACTGTATGATTAAAGTTTAAATAAAAAAAGATTGGTATCTGGACCGGTTTCGTCTATAAAAATCCTGATCGGAGCGTCCCTAAGGAACACCATTAAACTAAAGCGCTCTGCATCTGACGGGTAAATGAACTCACCCAATCACATCCTATATGAGATTATTCAGATATCTACACAATACACACAGAGCGGTTCGAGAACTGACTCCAGCCCAGAACCATGACAGTGGAAATGTCTAATAGTGCAGCTTTAAATATATTTAAGAGGAGCAGACTCCAAACAGGTTAACGGTTGTTTTGTGCATACAGTCTGTAAAATGAACTGAAAATATTAGATTTAGTTTATCAGAAGGTAAATTAATGTGTCATGGCTCACACGATGTTCCTAAATTCTGTCATAATTGACCAGCTCAAGTTTTCTCATGCCTACTTGTGTGTTATATTGTGGCATGAGAGAACTTAATAAATGTGAAAGTGCAATAAAAAATATGATATCAATAAAATCAATGAATAATCGTGATAATCGAGATCTCAGTATTAATCTAAATAATCGGGATTATCATTTTGGCCATAATCGTGCATCCCTAGGTGGCACTGATCCAGGACCTGATAGCAGCAAAAACACGGTGGATCAGCTATCAGAGATAACAGAAATCAAATATAACTGATGCATGTAAAAGAGACGTGACTGTTCTTTCGCTAGGATTGAATTCGTTATATTCATACTTTATGTATGGGTTTCTGTATGAAAGTTTAATGGTAAACGAGTGCTTCAGTTAAAATAATGAGCGTTGTAGATCTTAAAGAAAACAATATCGGATCATGACACTTCTAGTAGATAAGTCAAATGAAACTGTTTTTATTTATTTAATTAATTTTTAAATTGAATGTTTAAGGATATTGCTGTTTGATTTTCTTTGTTAAAGTCGTTTCACCTTTTGTGATGTGACACACGCAGTGCAGTGCAACTGCTTCTATGTGATTTTTGTCACAGTATATCCTTTTACGGGTCTAAGCATACGGCATAAGAGAATTTCAGATTAACAGCCTGTCTACAGATTACCATTACTTCTTGTTCTGAAGCACTCACTTTAAATCATGTGTGTAAGGTGGATGTGATCCTGTCAGCCAACCGTAAGGATAAATACGATTGTGTGAAGAAGTACCTGTGTGTGGACTGTCCCACTCCAAGCCAGTGTGTGGTGGCTCGCACCCTCAGCAGACCTCAGACCCTCATGACCATAGCCACAAAGATCTCCTTGCAGATGAGCTGCAAGATGGAAGGAGAGCCGTGGAGCGTCGAGATCCCGGTACGGTTCTGTTCTTCAAGCACTGGGAGTTTTTCAAGTAACTGAAATATATCCGGCATTGGATTTCAACTACAACCAAAATCATCACTTAAAAGCATATCTGATCTTGTAACTGATCAACAGTGGCACCTCCTAACCCTGATGTTATTCTATTAAAACATTGTTTTAGTGACTTCTCCTGCTCTTTCAGTTGAAGCACCTGATGATGTTGGTATCGACTGCTACCATGACAGTGCCGCAGGAAAGAGATCCATCGGTGCACTGGTGGCCAGCCTCAACCCGGGCATGTCCAGGTACTTAAAGCATGACTTGTGTGGACTCTGTAAACAGCTTTAAGAAGGGGTTGTGTTTAATGAACTAGATTTTAGATTTGAACTTTTCCACCAGTCTTCAGAAGAGAGGGCATTACCCTTTGTGGTTCATCGTAACTTTAGGAGAGAGAAAAAGTACAATATCGTTCTTTTAAAATGATTAAAAATGGTTCTCTTAATCTCACACACTGTTCTCTGTATTTCCATTTCCTTCCGGTTGAAGGACAGAATCACAATTTTTTAGTCTTGAATCCTCTGAACGTTGTTTTCCTCGCTGCTACCGCCACCTTCATCCTCCTCATAAAGGGTCTGGGCCGTGCTCTGTATGCTATGTGCTCTGTATGCTATGTGCCACTGCTCTGTAACATGAGAGCACCGTCCTTCTCTCAGGTGGTTTTCAAAGTGTGCAGGGTATGAAATGCAGTCTGGGAGGAACATCATGCTCACAAATGACCTCGTTACACTGCAGTCTCTTGAATTCCGACTTTACACTCAGGATGAAATACTCACTGCTGCAGTCTGATGGAACGTTGGAGAAAAAGCGAGCAATTTTAGAATTGTTCGCTTCATTTAAGAAGTGCATTAAGACATGGCTTTTGTTTTGATTTCTTTTCCTCAGCTGCGCTGAAGGCCTACTTCAAATACAACGAATGTTTGCCGTCACGCATCGTGGTGTGGGCGACGGCGTGCTGCTGAGCGTAGTCGACTACAAAGTGCCTCAGTTCACGCAGTCCATCAAGGCCATGGGTGAAGATTACGCGTCTTTCTGATCGCAGCTTCAGGTTGCGTTCGGTGTGTTTTAACGCTGATGGCTTGATTTGTCAGGTACAACTTCTTCCACGTGAGTCACAAAGCGCGCTTCGGCAGTGTGGCCCACCACTCCACTACAACATGGTGTACGACAGCAGTGTCCTCAAACCAGACCACATGCAGAGACTCACCTACAAACTCTGCCACATGTATTACAACTGGCAGGTAAAAAGCCACACACACACACACACACACACACACACGTGTTCATACAAGCCCGCTTTCTACACAACCCCAGATCATGCTGATTGATGATGTAAGGATTGAGGATGTGGTCATTTTCTTTAATCGCACGTCTATCATTAGAGAATCCGCATCGTGTGATCAAAAACGGAGAATGCGCATGAATTTGGTTATAGAATTTGTCCAAGATTTTATTGGGAATGTTTCGTACAGTGTTGACGATCTAAATAGCTTAATTTAGCTTAAAACCATGTAATTGCAGGGTTAAAGATACGAGCTATACGAGATCAAGCCTGCGATCGGAGCGTCCGTATACTCGATGTTTACAAAACCGCAAGAACGGAAGCGAAATGCTATCAAACAAGTCAGAGTTAATGTATTGTTCTGATGGCTGAAGGAAAATTTTACTTAACGGTTCTATCTTAAGGGTGAGCTGAGGTTGTGTATAATTAGTTTAGTAGAGAGAGAGTGAGTGATGTAGAAAAAGGAAATAAAGAATTAACAGGTGTTGTGAATTGAGGATGTGTAGAAAAAGTATATTTAAAGCAGATGAATGAATGTATTAGAAGCCGGGAAAGGTGAGGTTTCCTTCACGTGTTTCCTGGAGGATGCAGTAGAGTTGTGTGTGTGATTTCCTGTATACATGTATACACACGGTTGTGTGTAGTTTTAGAAACATCTGGGACTTGAATTTTCAGTGTGCACATGATAGATGTGCTATATAATGTAATTTAGAAACAGGTGGATTTCACGAATATTTTACACTAAATATGAAACTTATTCACTTCGGACTGAACATTAAATGAATCTCAGAACTGAGGACAGTATTACACAGTCAGTAACAGAGGCCCCTGTGAGAATCAGAACCTCAGGTTTAATCAGTGTTGTGGAATGTGATATGATCAAATCAACAAGTTAGTATATTTTACTTGTACTCAGCACTTTCCTTTAACTGGAGCTGAAACTTGTTGTTAAAGCGTTTTTGGCCTTTTGTCAACCCTACAGTTCTCTGTTCACGTTTTCCTACAAAATGTCACCTCCTGTAATAACACGAGCACTGCTTTTTATTTATTTAAATATTTTACATATACGGATTATATACTTTATGTACGTTTACAAAAGGCTGATGTAGATTTAAAACGCTCTGAAAGTTTTCACCAAAGGAACAGAAATTATCATTATTAATTTTTTAAACCGGTTTATGATGCTCGTGAGTGTGGCTCTGTGACATTTAACACCTTCAGCAAGACTTTAACGCGAACACGCTTTAAACCGGTATTTCCCGTCGCAGCACGCGCACAGGTTTGTTTAAGATTAGCACGCGCACACTTATAATATCGTCACTACAGAGCCCATGGAAATTAATGCTACTTTTGAATGGTTTTACTCTTCACCTTATAAATCTGAATTTCCTGCAGACGATACTAAAGTGAATGCATTTCTTCAAGACCTTTGTAACCCTGTTATTGATTTGAATACTGCCATGCAACTGGACTCCCCACTCTCTCTTGAAGAAATTTGAATTCAGTTAAAACTATGCAGTGTAACAAAGCTCCTGGCCCGGACGGGTTCCGATTGAATTGTTTAAAGCATCTATTGGAAAATTAGCTCCACTGCTTTTATCTGTGTTCAACGAATCCTTGGAATGTGGGTCTTTGCCTCCAGCTCTGACACAAGCCACGATAGCTCTCCTTCTTAAGGAGGGTAAGGATCCGTCCTCCTGCGGTTCTTATAGGCTGCTGTCTCTGCTTAATGCAGATGTAAAGGTGTTGGTGAAAGTAATGGCATCTCGTTTAGAGAACGTTATCCCTTATATCTGAAGAGCAAACTTCTTTTATAAGGGACATCAGTTGTTTTTCAATACCCGTACGCTCTTTAAATTATTCAAAGCATTCGGCTGAGATTGTGATTTCTTTAGATGCTGAAAAAGCATTTGACAGGGTTGAGTGGTTCAATCCACATCAGAGAGGAATGATTTCTAGGATTTATGATTTCATTCTGGCGTTAGGTAGTGAGGCAAGTACCAAATTAAGAATGCGTGGGAAATGGAGTTAGGAGTACAGATAAGTGAGGAGTGTTGGGAACGTGCTATTGGTAGGATACAGTCTACCACTTCCTGTGCTCGTCTTGGACTCATCCAGTTCAAAGTTTTACACAGAGTCCATCTGTCTAAGTCGAGACTTTCTGTAATATATCCAGAAGTAGAGGACAAGTGTGATAAATGCCATGGCTCTCCCTGTCATCTTGGCCATATGTTTTTCTTCTGCCCTGATCTCCATGGTTTTTTGGACTGGTTTCTTTACTGTCATGTCCACTATTCTCAGAGTAGATTTAAAACCTTGCCCATTCATTGCTACATTTGGGATTCCTGATGCCTCAGATCTATTACGCTGTGTACAAAAAGATATTATCACTTTCACATCCCTAATAGCAAGACGTTCCTGCGGCTGGTTCGTGTAAATAACTCGTACAGTCAGGCAGGTGTTGGTTGTTTAAAGAAACCTTTTAACAAAAAACAAAATAAAAATCAGCTCCTCAATCTTCCACCTCCTTCTGAAAACCACACAGATGAAATAGAAATCACACGCTGCAAGGACACAGCCAGGTTCTCTTTTACACACACCTGAGAGGAGATAAACCAGCTGAACTTTCTAATCTTACATTAAACATCCAACAAGCAGCTTTCGGGTGACAGTGAGATATTAATGACAAGTTCCTGTAACGCTTCTTCTGCGCTAAACTCGAACCTGAGGGTGACGACGCCATCTCAAACTAAAACAACTTCTATCTACAAAGCTCCAGTGCAGAAGAGTTACTCTGACCGGGGTGGAGTATTTCAGTGTAGTACCTTCTGATCGGCGATCAGCCTGCCATCATGCAGCTCACCTTCTGTCAGCTTCTTGGCTGCACGTTAAATGCAGTCAGTGAAACCGGTGCGTAATGAACCTGTAGAGAGAGAGAATGACAGTGAATGAGTTCAGATGTTACTTGAACACATCTGTGATCTGAGTGCCTTGACCTCAGACATGATCTGCCTGCGAGGTAGGAACTGTGAGGTTAAACGCTGTGACTGTAAATAAACACTTGAACAGGTGTTGACTACAAGTGTGCGCTTACCCTATGCGCTGAAGTTGCTGCCTTAGATCACGGATGATTGCAATCACAGTCGCTCGTCTCTGCGCCTGAGCTGCCAACACCTACAGGAACACAGCTGCTGGAATAACATATTGATCCTATTGATCAGATGGTTACGTCTCGCCAACACCTACAGGAACACACAGATCTTTTAAACTCACGCATGTTGTTTTACATCTAAACCGTTATCCATGGACAGAACACACACTCTCCCCAAACAATATAAACACAGTAAAATAAAACTCAAGTGATCGAGTCACCGATGAATCGTTAGCAGAGTGGTTGAACGTAGTTAAAAAAAAAAAAAAAGGACAAGTTTTAATTAGCTGAATTGTGCATCCTTACTGCCGGGTCTGGAGCTGCAGCCTGTTGGCCGTGCCCTACGCCACGGTATGGCGCATTTCCTTCACCCTGTCCTTCTTCTTCTGCACATGAAGTGTGAGTTAAACACTGTGACTGTAAATAAACACTGAAACAGGTGTTGACTTACCCTATGCACTGAACTTCCAGCCTTAGACTATTGATCCGAGCGATCAGAGCCGCACGTCTCGCCCGCTGAGCTGCCAACAACTACAGGAACACACGGGTCTTTTAAACTCACGCACTTCGTTTTACATCTCCATCAGAAGACGCAGTAGGCCTAATCAAAGGCCAGATAGAGGTCATCTAGTCCAGATACCTTGTTGTTCACTATTGACTGAACAAGTAAACAAATAAATAATATTTTAAATTCATTTAAGATCTGTTGCACTTTTATTATTATTATTATTATTATTATTATTATTAATAAATTATTCAACTGTTGGTTAAAGGCGCAAAAAAAAGAATCCACAATGCAATTAATGATTAACCACTTTAAATCGAATACATGTATTTTCTAGTATTCCCCCCAGAAGTTTATGTAAATATAAATAAAAGCTTCTCATTGTTGCCAGATTGAACAATCGAGTGCAATTTGAAACGTTTTTTTTCTTCTGTGCATTAATTAGTTCATTATCAATTTAATCACAGTTTGCTGATTTATTCCTAAAATATATTTATTACTAAAATAAAAAAGGAAATCCAGTAGGCAGTGATGTCAATAATTAATACATTTAAATATTAAAATTAAATAAAACTATTTTAGTATTTTCCTCCAGATATTGTACACTTAAAAAAAAGTAAAAGACAAAGAAAAACACAGCTTCTCATTGTTGCCAGATTGAGAGACTGAATGCAAATTACATATAAATAATTTTATTAGCTCATTATTTGGTTATACTTTGTTCTGATTTATTCCCAAAATGGAAATAGGAATTTCCCTGCTGAAAAAAACAAAACAAAAATCAATCACAACAGAAACCCTCATAGAATCTGTAATGTCCCTGTAGGTCTGCTGGTAATTTGTTGCTTTGGTGGCATGTTGTGTCTAGTGGATACCATTAAGAACCAATAATGGCACTGGTTTTAATGGTTAACAAATTAACACGCGTTCTCCGTTTTTGATCACACGATGCGGATTCTCTAATGATAGACGTGCGATTAAAGAAAATGACCACATCCTCAATCCTTACATCATCGATCAGCATGATCCGGGGTTGTGTAGAAAGCGGGCTTGTATGAACACAGGTGTGTGTGTGTGTGAGTGAGTGGGGTCCATGCTGCTGAAGTGCACTTTGTGACTCACGATGAAGTCATACCTGACAAATTAAGCCATCAGCGTTTAAAACACACCGAACGCAACCTGAAGCTGCGATCAGAAAGACCGCCAGAGAAAGAGGAAAAAGAACGATGAACTACACCTGAACACACCACTCGGGTCACGTGACTTCGGCGTCGATGACCGTTCTGGGAGGAGGGTTGCTCAGTCAACTATTTTCATTATCGATTATTATCAACTATTATGGATTAGTTGTTGCAGCTCTATTTGCAACACATTATACTAAGAATTGTGTGGTATTTGAAGATGTATGTTCAAGGTAATGCAGTTAATACCCATTGCAGTTCTTTATACTTCGGGGTTATTACTCGGATTATAAATGTATTTGAGTGAGGACATTTATCACCTGTGTGCTTTTTCTGCATTGTTATTAGTGTATGTACTGTATGATTTAGTAAAATAATCATTAGCCACGTTGTGAAGCTCGATGCAGTAGCTGATGTGAAAGTACATTTTATGTGGTGGCGAGGTGGAAATATGATCCATACGTATTATGAATGAGATAAGAATGATCTGAGACAACTTCAGACTGTGGAAGTGTTACAGTATTTTCTATATTTAATCTGTACGTATGAGGTCAAGAGTGTGACCACCATTATGAGTAGGTCCAATTACGTTCTGATTGACCTCTACTGAATCTAAGATGGACACAACCGCTGTTCTCAGAGGGTCTTCTGGGTTATCAAAGTGAATACTAAAATCACAGACGATTAATGCTTTATCTACAGACACAACCAGGTTTGAGATAAAGTCTGTAAATTCACTAAGAAATTCAGCATATGGCCCTGGGGGTCTGTAAATAATAATTAGAGGAATTGACTTATTTTTTGTGGCTACATAAGTTATACTGGTATAAAGAATTTCAAAAGAATTAAATTTATGACTAGGTTTGTGTGTGACGACTAGATTTTGACTATGGATGAGACCAACACCTCCTCCTCTACCAGTTGAACGAGGCTGATGTACATAACTGTATCCAGGAGGACTGGCTTCATTTAATGCTATGTACTCGTTTGGTTTAATCCAAGTTTCCGTTAAACACATTAAATTACATTCCTGATCAGTAATGATGTCGTTAACAATAAGAGCCTTAGACGCAAGAGATCTAATGTTTAATAGTCCTAGCTTCAGATTAAAGGTGCTGGATGTGCATTCAGTATGATCTAATTTTAGGTTAATTAGGTTACTAAAACAAACATTCTGAAATTGTCTAGGTATTTGTATAGCTCGGGGAACAGACACAGTCTCTATAGTATGTACTACAGGTGTTGGACTATTAATTGAACATTGCTTATGATGAACGTTGTTATTGTAGATGATGTGCTTACTGTAGTCACTTGGTGTGTAGTGTCTTGGAGATGTTGTCAGACAGCAGTTCCACTCCGAGGCTGCTGGGGTGCAGGCCATCAGGACGAAACAACCTAGGACGCTCAGAACAGATTCCAGTTATTAACAAACAGCAGATTCTGTTCATTACACTGTGAGGGAAATTATTCATTTTTACTTTGAAATAGTTTTGTTCTTGTTCTGTTTCATTCTCATGTGAGGATAACGACTCAGAAGGCCATGTGATGTCACTGAGATCAGAATGTTTATCTGCTTAAAGAGACACAAACATGTTCTTCTGTTCAATGTTCGTCTAAACATCATCTAAGATCCTAAAACAAAGCCTGTTTGAACTGCCTCAAACTGCTTCTTGTCGGTACACAGAATGATGTCATGCTCTGAGTTTCGTGTGTGTGTGTATGTATGTGTATGTATGTATATATATATATATATATATATATATATATATATATATATATATATATATATATATATATATATATATATATATATATATAATTAGTAGTGGTTTCGTACAAGGACTTCAGAGCGCTTTCATTATTCTATCCTGCTTTATTCTATCCTGTATTAACCGTCTGAGAGAGGGGGCGTCGCTGCAGGGGTCCCGGCTCAGGAGTATGGGGGCGCTTGCAGGTCTTTAGTTTATTTATCGAAAACATTGGATTTGGTGTCACAAGGATCGCCAGCACGTTTGCATGCCATGGCTCGAGCTGCTCTCTTAGTGCAGATCACTGGGAAAGTTGCTCTCACACATTGATCTTACACTCATCACACCAGGTCACTTCTATTTTGAATTAGATCCACATGCAACACGACAGCTCAACAAAGAACAGGATATGAAGTTATTCTATGTGTCACCCAAAATTTAAATATTAAACCTAATTAGTGTGTCTAATACACCAACTGTAGTGTTGTATTGCCTAATTAATTCTGTGGAGCCAGTCACTGAGAACACTCACGATTGCCTAGCCGAAATTCATATTTCCTCGAGTTAAAGTTTGAACTTTTTAGACGTTCCATCTGGAAGATTTTGTGAGCACCCTGTTCTGCCCAATTGGCCGAATTAAAAGCTATCACTACAGAGTGCGAACTGGTTACGGTAGAATTGCTAATATATACACTGACTCTGATTGTGCCCATGGATAGCGTCATCCGTTTGGAGCTGTTTGAATGCAGTGAGGTTTTAGTAAAAGTGCTGGAACGCCACTTTAACATACCAAGCAAATAGTTTAATTGAATTCTGATTGTACCTACTGCACTTCTCACTGTATGAATTTCAGATGCACATGGTTTTAACCAGTGCGCGAGGGGGAAGTTATGGGAAAAGATAAAACAGCAAGAGGACTGGTCTCTGTACTTACAGGCAATTATGGATAATTATTATTATTTTTTTAAACTTCCAGGCAATGGTGAATAATAACCTGAGTGTGAAATTTATGCTCAAAACAATGTCAGAAAGGGAAAATCAGTATCGACAGGGCTCATATCAATGCCAGAAGGACCGTTTAAGCACCTGGTGATAGACAGGTTTAGCAGATGGAGGGAGGCAATACAATCAGCAGACTAAACTGCTGGAACAATGATTAAATTTTTAACCAGAGAGGTAATTCCTAGAGACGGCATACCATCTCAGATTAGCTCTGACAATGGCTCAGCGTTCGTTTAAAAAACAGTGTTACAGTAACTGTGATTAAATTAAAATTTTGATGTGCTTATCACCCTTAGTCACAGGGAATAGTGGAAAAGGTAAGTGGTACCTTTAAGGCTAAGTTTAACGCAATTTGTGCTGACTCTGAACTCTTTTCGGTAGATGCTCTACCTCCTGCACTAATGACCTATCGCATGCAGACTAACAGAAATATGCATCTAACACCGCATGAAATGCCTATGGGCCAACCCATGTCTGTGTCATACCTGAGAGGTCCTTATGAAGAACTGCCGCTGAAGTAATTACAGATGGAACTAAGAGCATATATGCGATAACTAACTGCTATGTATGAAGCTATCTATTCACAGGACCAGAGCTGGGGACTGAGAGAGGAGACAGAAGTTCCTTGTCCTGTGACTCCTGGAGAACAGGTGTACCTAGTGGTGTTCCAGCCCAGAAGGGAAAGGCCGTACAAAGTGAGCACTTAGATTAAGACCTAGGAGAAAGGAGGATCAGCTGATCGAAGGGGACGATCCAGTGGTTGACATTGCAGAAGAAAGAACAAGACAAGACGTGAGAGAGGGTCTAAATGAAGATAAGGGAGAATGGCAGTCTCAGGTGATGGCAAAGAAGAAGGTCTGTCAGGGGTCGTACCAACAGAGCAGGAGGAAAGAAGGGCTCCTGCTCGTCAGAACCGCTCTCAGCAGCCTGATACACCTGCTGAAGGAGAAAGAGGCCCAAGCAGACATTCTTTACAGGACAACTTTTCCATAATTGACTTTTCAGCCCTTGACTAGTCTCCAAAACAGTACTGAACTAGAACTGAATGAGACAATCAGTGAGCCAGATTGGAACTCTGATCGGCTGCAACAGGATGGAACAGATTCCAGTTCCTCCTGTGAGGACGAAGAAGTAGTATGATGAGCCATGCCATGGGTGTAAGTGCTAGTTTGACCTCTCCTCAAGGGTGGTCCCCGCGATATGCAAAGTATCTGGGTCGAAGACAAACATTAACACATCCCCTGAAAAAGGATGTGATGGAGTTTTTATTTTTTGCTTTTTCCATTTTTCTATTTTTAAATTTTTACATTTTCTATTACAATATAAAGTGTGATTAAGAGACAGGGTGATCACTGTCATGATTAATCAAACTGAGAAAATTTGATTCGTATTCATGTTTATTAGTCTATACTTGTATCAGCTATATGTGCTTAATCAGCTGTGTACTCTACATAACGATGACAACCACAGGCAAGTGCTGAACCAAACGCATGCTCACGCTTACAAACAATGTCTTGATTTTTGTGGGTAGGGAAAGAGACAGAATCTTTTACTCCTTTCTAGCCAATGGGAGATGTTTGTTTCTGGTCTCCAGAGAGTGGTTTCAGGATTTGGTCATTGGTAGAAGGCTGACGTGGTCATACATTGATCACTAGTTAGTGCAAATGAAGGGACTGGATTGTGAGATTACTCTCTCTAGCTAGATGGGGCTTAGTTAGCCCCAGAGGGGGAGAGTATATGGAAAATATCTGAAGTGCAAACAATATGTGTAACTGACATCTGGATATGTTAATGAAGTGAATTCAATATGTAACCAACATTTAGAATTATTACTTGAGCATTATCATATAATCAATATTGGTTAAAAAACATAATCTATATGTATAATCAACGGTTAGAAGCATAATCTAAATCCATAGAACAATGTTTGATCAGGTTATATTCTGAGTGGATTTGAGTTGAATGAACTGTGTTTCAGTGCACAACAATTGTTGTTCTGTATTAGCTGTCTCCTGTCTCCACAGCAATAAAAATTGGCAGTAGATATTCGCATGCGTGAGTAAATAACTTTGAGGCAGATACAAAGTAGGGATTAAAAGAGATTAGAGAAATTAGAGAGGGCCTCGGGAAAGGAGGTAGATATCAGCGGGGAAAACCGATAGAGACAGACAGATGCTCATTGAGGCCTAAGAAGGGAGTCAAGGTAAAGACACACAAGCCTGTGTGAAACCTTTTTTTGTAAAAGAAACCTTGTGCTTATGAAACCTTTTCAATAAAAACAACTAACTGCGCATGTTCCACAAATTTAAGATAACACATAGACATGAATATTTAATTGTGGCAAAAGAAGATTGGTCTATTTTCAACGAGGAAAAGCAAAACCTTACCTACAGAGACTATGCTGTGGAGATAGGTATATAAAGACATGTTTGTGTATGCATAATCCGGACACTCTGCAGACTGTCACACTTTATTGATTTCCAATAAAGTTTATTTACTTTTTGACATCTACTAAACTCTCTGTCTCTGAAGTTTTTGACCTAGGCTAAAAGGTTGATTTTATTCACGACACTCGCAGGCCACAATGGGTTCTAAAATTTGACAGAGGGGCCGGGCCAGGAACAGACGGATGGAGTGTTTGTGTGAACTAATATAAATGACATGTAAAAGCCATTACATGAAAGGATTTGGCCTTTAACAGGTACCAAAGCATGAATATGCAAGGCTCATTGTACCAATTGTTTTTGAAAATGCATCAATCTGATAACACAGTAGAGAAACCCGCGTCCAGTTTCAGAGGGAACAGTGCTGTTGATCTCCCTTTTTTGCCAGTGCATCAAACTCTGGAGTTAGTTTTGTTGTGGCAATTCTCAGGATAGATCCGAGGTGTTGGTCAGTTAACCTGGATCTGTGAGGGGCTTTGTTGATGTTCATGACGCTGAATGTCTGCTCACATACATAGGTCGAGCCAAACCATGTCAGCATCTTCTGTGCCGCCCTCTGGAGGTTTGGAAACGTCTCTTCATTAAGTGAAGCATAAAAGTCATTCAGTTTAAGAGAGTTGAACTTCTCCTTTAAGACGGAGTCAGACTGAAGATCGATCAGTACCAATTGCAGCTCCTGTGGTGCTGTTTCAGGGTCTTGTGACAGGGGACAGGACACCAGCTGAACCGACGGCAGAATTCTCTGTGCAGGTCGCCCAGTGATCTGTATTTCTTCACGTTTCGGGACGCCTCTTTCTCCATGGCTAGTGTGGGGGAATGAAAGAGAGATTTGTTTGAAATTTGACTGGAGAATAAAGTCAGCTTGGATTTGAAGGCTCTAACATTTGTGTACATGTCGTGCCCAAACTGATCTTTCCCCTGTAGCTTGACGTTCAGCTCATTCGTGTGTGTGAAAATATGTCCACAGCAAACGCAAAGTCACAAAGCCAGTTGTTGTCGCTTAGCTCAGGAAATTCGTCGGATTTCCAAAATAACTCCAAAAATGCGATAACTTCCTCTTTTAGCTCCCACACTCGTTGAAACACTTTTCCCAAACTTAACCAGCGGACACGAGAGTGGTAGAGGAGTCCTGGTGATCCGCATCAGTTTCCTCCAGGAACGTAAGAAACTGACGATGCTGAAGTCCCCTTGCTCGTATAAAGTTAACAAGTTTTATGACCGGATTCACGACATGATTAAGCTGCAATATAGACTTACACAGAGATTCCTGATGAATTCAGAGATTCCAGTGAAGGAAAATAACATCCTGCTCAGGGTTTTCCTCCTTCACTTTGTCCTGGATTCTTTTCAACACCCCAACGTTTTTTCCAGTTAAATTTGCGGATCCATCCGTGGTGACATTGGCAAGTTTACTCCAAGGTATCTTCATTCTCTCGATGACAGCAGACACCTGGTTATACAAGTCCTCTCCCCGTCTTTTTCCTTTCAGGGACTCCATGGTCAAAAACTCCTCCGTTATCTCAAAACTGTCGTTAATCCCTCGGATAAAATTAGGAGCTGAGCAGTGTCTTTTATGTCGTTACTTTCATCCAGTGCTCGTGAATATAACTTAAAAGACTCCGCCTTTTTGTTCAATTCGCTGGTGATATCTTCGTCAATTAGTTCCACACGGCGAGTCACAGTCCTGTGTGATGAACTGATTTTTTCAAAATTTAATTTGCTCTCCGGACACAGGAGACCTGCTGTCTCTACCATGCATTCTTTCAAAAACTCGCCTTCGGAGAAAGGCTTGCTAGCTTTTGCTAATTTGAATGCCAGCAAAACACTTTCCTTGGTACTTGACTCCTGAATCGCAGTTTGTCGGTGAAAATTTTTTTGCTGAGTCTGTAAATTATCCATCAACCTCTGAGCCGTAGCCGCCCGTTCTTGCGTTGACTGCTTGCTAGCATAGTTGGCATGCTTCGTGGCAAAGTGACGGCTGATATTGTATTCTTTGAAAACCGCAACAGTTTCTTGGCATATCAGGCATACAACCATTGATCGGACTTCAGTGGAAAAATATTTTGTTGTCCACTCCTTATTAAACACTCGGCACTCACTGTCCACTTTTCTTTTCTTTGGTCCACTCATTTTTACAGAAGGGCTCAAAGGGCAAAGCGAAAAAGTGAAGTAGAGAGTAATACACCACACTGAGGTTTAATCATATAATTTGGACAAGTTCGGATTAAAGCCGGATTAAAAATCCCAACGGGCCGTATATGGCCCTCAGGCCGTAGTTTGCCCATGCCTGGTCTAAACATACATGCATCGACAGCTCCGTGTCAATAACACGATTTCCTACCACAAAAACGTGAGCGACTGCAAGCAAATATGACTCATTTGATCTACAGCTACTGTGCGGCTAGAAAGTTTAACGTTTACAGTTTTCTGTATTTCTCCATACATTTGACCTGAAACCTGATCAGATCTTCATCTAAGTCCTTAAACTAGGTAAAAGAGAACCCGGTTAACAACAGATGCAAAAAAAAAAACAGTAGTTTTTACAGTTATTTATTAAGCAAAAATGATCCAGCGTTAAATATCTTTGTAGGAGAAGGAATGTGAAGTCTAGGAGTACGAGTTCATTTAAATGGGGCTGATTGAAGTCAGGCGTTTCAATCAAGGGAATGGCAATTAGGCCCGCCCATGTTTCAAGGACATTAACTTGGGTCTTCACCATCAAAGTCTGGTCTTCACCTCACAGGTTTATGGAAGTGTGCCTTGCCTCGATCAAAGGACATTCCTGAGGACCTCAGAAAAAGAGAGTTGTCAATGCTCACCGGCTTGGAAAGGATTACAGAGCCATTTCTAAAGAGTTTGGCTTCCACCAATCCACTGTGAGGTAAATGACATACAGATGCAGGAAATTCAGCACCACTGTTACTCTCCCAAGGACTGGGCATCCAGCAAAAAAGATTACTCCAAGGGTGTGGTGAATAATATCACAGTAAGTCATATAGGACCCCAGGGTAACATCTGAGAACCTACAGGCCACTACTTTCCATAAAAGAACACTGCTGCCTGTCTGAAGTTTGCTCACAACCATGTGGAAATGCCAGGAGCCTACTGGAAGAATGTTCTGTGGACAGATGAGTCCAGAATAGAACTTCTTGCTTTAATTGAAAATCATTGTTCGATACAAACCGAAAATAGCATCCCAACATAAGAACTTCATCCCAACCGTGAAGCATGGGGGTGGCAGCATTATGGTTTGGGGCTCCTTTGGGTCCGAACCAGCTGGCGATTATTGATGGACCTATGAATCCTAGATTGTACCAGGAGAATGTCAGGGTATCTGTCTGTGAACTCAAGCTTAACTGTAAGTGGGCCTTGCAGCAGAGACAACAACCTTAAGCACACAAGTACGTCTACAGAGAAATGGTTAAAGCAGAAGAAATTGAACATTTTGGAATGGCCAAGTCAGACCTTAACCCAATAGAAATGTTGTGGAGGACCTAAAAAGAGCAGTTCGTGCAAAGAAGCCTGCCAGCATCGTTGAGTTGAAGCAGGAGGAGTGAGCCAAAATTCCTCAAACCCATTGTGCAGGATTGAGTGAGTCATCGGAAATGTTTGCTTCAAGTTATTGCTGCTCGAAAGTCTCACACCGGTTACTGAAATCAAAAGTTTACATACTTTTTTCAGCAAAGGTGTTTAATGTTGGGTAATTGTGCTCAGTGAATAAATGTGAAAACTATAATGCATTTGTTTAATTGGGTTCTCTTTATCTAGTTTTAGGGCTTGGATGGAAGTTCTGTTCACATTTCAGGTCAAATGAATTTAATTTTATACTTGTTTGCATTCTTTTTTGATTTTGGCTATACAATCATCATATTTTTATCTTTCATATATTTTCTGGATTGTTCTGGTAAAGTCTTTAAATTGCTGCTCCTGAAATCAAAACTGGTGTTTCGAGATGTTTTTGTATCTGTTATGGCCTCCAATACCATAGTTAAAAAAAAATTAAAAAGTCACTTCTGGGGAAAAATGATACAATATTAATGCTTCAGCATGCACCAGACTTGTGTTTGTCCAATTAAATGCTCTCTAGAATGTGTAGGAATGTGGGGGTCTTGAGGCGGGTCTTGCTCAACAGTAGCAGCTCATTAGCATCAATGTTCTTCAGAGCTGGGCGTATCCCAAACACTGTTAGCTGTTGTGTAACACTTCAACATGCCGCCACTCTTATTTCCTGTTTCAAAAAGAAATACGTCGTCATACTGAATCAAATCACAGCTCTCAAAGTTGTTTTGTGGGGACTGTAAAGTAAAAAAAATGAGCGCATTGTTCATCTTCCTTTAAAAGGTGCAATAATTTTATTTATTTATTTATTTTTCACTTGTACAAATAACCTGGGAGATGTGTAGAACATGATAAAAATAATGGATTAAGTTGTGGCCTTAGCAAAAGTGCATCAAGTCACTTAGAAAACCTGTTTAAAAAAAACAGACTTCTGGTCTGGAAAGCTTGTTTGTGTTTGGATGTGCCTCCTGTCAATCATTTTAGAGACACTCTATGGGCAACCATAGATCCTGGGCTGGAGCTTTGTGAACATGAGCGGGAAACATTCAAATGTCAAAGTTACTATTCCATCAGCTCTGCATGACGTGACATCAATTAAATGTGCTAGAGCTCTGCTTCTCTGCACTTCTCCTTACAGTTTAGTCATTATGATGTAGTTCAACGCTACAAAAGGTTTGAGCAAACAGTGCAGCCCTTCCTCAAACTGGGTTGCCTTGCAGAATGTTGTCAAGTTGCCTGGTAACTTGTAGATTAAATATCCATGCAGTTAAAAGGATGTTAAACAGTTTTGTCCCTGTGAGCCTTTACTCTTTCAATTTTGACTCCAGCATGAGCCAGTCTAGTGTTTCTGACAACAGCTGAGTACCAGTTACAAGTAACAATAGTCTTCACAACACTGACACTGCAAATCTGCAGTTTGACCAAGCATGTGGCCTGAACGACTGCGAGTTCAAATCCTGTTTGGTTCCCGAAGATCCATAATCACTAATATCCCTCCAACTATGTGCTAAACGTTCATCACCTGTCAGTTACTTTGAAACAAAAAGTTTCTGCTGAATATATGGTTTGTACAGTATGTAAGATGTACCTTTTTATAAGTCCTGATTCTTTTTTTATTTTAAAGTGCACCTATTATATTTAAAAGTTTCAAAAATCAAAGCGTACGACAAACGGGTTTATTAACCCACAAAAGAAGGAACCGATTCTCAAGAGCTGAAACGAGTCGTTAGTAATTCCAGACTTACTTCCTGTACTAACCAACATAGGTTTGTAATAAAAATCCCTGGATCTGGTCTTCATCGGCTGCTCGGGAACAGACTGAGCTGAAACTCATTATGGTAGTGGGCGTTTCCTTTTCGACACGCTGACAGCGGTAGACCAATCACAACAGACTGGGACACCTGACCAATCAGAACAGCGTATGCTCTCTGAAAGGAGGACTTTAGAGTGAATCTTTTAGAATGAATCATTTAACGAGTCGTTTTTGACGCTGGGTTGAAAAAAGGTAATGTTGCAATTTAAATCATGATGACATTAAACCCTCACCCTATATATATATATATATATATATATATATATATATATATATATATATATATATATATATATATATATATATATAACCTTGGATGCATATAAATCTATTGTACAAGACCTTTTTATAACAAAATTAGGCACGTTTCAAAGCCATAATGGGTGCGGTTTAATTTTCTGTAAGATCAACTCATACAGTAATGATGGCTTGAAGGGAATTGCAGGTTTATATTCACAGGCTCATAAAAAGTATGATGTATTGTTCTTTAATTATTGTAGGGCTGCAACTAACGATTATTTTGATAATTGATTAATCGGACGATTATTTTTTCTGATTAATCTGATTTTTTTTTAACTAAACTTTTTTTTCAATTAGATTTTGTTTATTATAATAAAATAAACCCCCAATACCCTCAGGGTATTTGTGCTTGGACTTTTTTAAAAAAATGCAAAAGGCACATACAGTTTTACTAATATAATCTTTCATTTTTACATTTAAACCTTTCAAATGTTGGTCATTTGTCTACAGTTTGTCCAGTTTTAAGCAGCAAAACTTTAAATAATACCCAAAATATAAATAATCAAAAACAAAGGTAAAAATTTTGTTTTAGTGCATGGGGGATTTCTCCTCCGAACAAATTCACTCATGGAGAGCTGTTTCTTTCTGAAATAAATAAATTTAAAAAACAGCAATTGAGTATGCAAGAAGCAATTTATATGTAAATTAATATTTTCATTGTTTATAATGATAATTGCTGATGGCAACCGTGATTAATATAAGAAATCTAAATAATATATAATTAATATAATTTTTGTTAAATTTCTTTTACACAGACATGCTGTACTTCAGATGTGACAATATAAACCAAAAATATCTCAAATATATAATTCATTCTGTTAATGTATATAACAGTAGAGCCGCAGTAGATGGCATTTGAAACACAGATCAAAGTTAACTGTAGCAGACAGAGAAACGCAGCAAGCTAACAGGCTTGTTTAAAAGGACAGGAACAATTATACACTAACACATAAGCATTCGATGAAAACCACTACAGTGACTACAAAATCTTTTACTGCTGCTGTTATCAGCTGCCTTTACATTCACTGCTTGACTTTGTTCACACCGTGTTTAATTTAACCTGTTTCTGTGGTAGCGCGATTTTAATCCATCAATATGCTGCACGACCTGACGCTCCAGACAAAATACATCTAGTGTCACTGTCCCGAAGTTAGTAAACAAAGCTTTTTACACAATAGCATGGAATTAAACTAGACTATACCATTTCACATCTTCATATAATGTGGATATACTCAGGTTTTTGCTTACCGTGCTGATGTTCCACCTTCGTCCGTGACACCGTGTTTTCGTTTCATGTGCTCGTACATCACTGTGGTACTCCCGCGTCACACAAACTCCACTTTGAAGAACATGCACATTACCATCTTCTTTGCTGCATTTAATGTAAAATGCTCCCACGCCTTAGATGACTTGGGATGCACACTTTTTTTTACCGCCAGGTTATCTGTTTTGCACCTGTGTTTTCATGAAAGCGACATCATACGTAAACGCCACCCGTGACGTCAGCAGACTAATTAATCGATAATGGCATTCATTGCCGAAGGTTTTCATAATTGATTATTATCGATTAGTTGTTGCAGCCGTAAATTATTGTAATCGTAATCACTCAGTACATCGTCTATTTGCAGGTATAGCATGACAAATAATTAACCTTGAAGCGTTCGTCCATCCATCCATCTTCCATACTGCTTATCCTCTTCAGGGTGACGGGGAACCTGGAGCCTATCCCAGGGAGCATCGGGCACAAGGCGGGGTACACCCTGGACAGGGTGCCAATCCATCACAGGGCACAATCACACACATCCATTCATACACTACGGATGCTTTGGACATGCCAATCAGCCTACCATGCATGTGTTTGGACTGGGGGAGGAAACCGGAGTACCCGGAGGAAACCCCCGCAGCAAGGTCCATCGAGGAAAGGAATTCCGTATTATAAGCTGATGTTTTCCGACTTCACTAACCAATTTAAAGATCTAAACATCGATTGGGTGGAAGACTCGAGCAAAGAAATATATCTTTTAATTGTTGATCGAGTTTATAGTAACCCTGTGGCTTTCAGAAATTTGGAGGAAGACCAAAACAAAGAATGTCTCCAAAACTTACAGAATAAAATCCTATCGGAACACCTGAGAGATACAACTTGGTTAGTCGCTGTAAGAAGGCTCCCAGTAAGAGCGGTTGTTAAATGGAGCTGTTTTGTAAAAACCAGTAGATGCCTGATGCCTTTTATCGCTTTAAAGAAACATGGGCTAAATTAAAAATCGTTGGTCTCAATATAGAAATAAATATGAACCCAATTTTCTATGGCATTTTTAAAGAAAATTGTAGCAAGACTCAGCATGACTTCATTTGGTTCATAATATGTTTGACTAAATTTAAACTCTGGAAAACAAGAGCCAGAATGACTATAAATCAAACGTTTATATCCAGTGATGTTGTATTCAAAGACATTCAAAAAGAGCTAAGAAGATTAAAAAGCAGCACATCTTGGTTTAAAGACTCTTCAGTGTGGGACACTTTTTTCGTGTAATTGTACCTTGACTATGTAAGTTTTTTTTTCTTTCTTTCTGAATATGATTTTGTCATATCGGGTGGTAAAGGACTCGGCAAAGGAGGCGCTAAGCGCCATCGCAAGGTGCTTCGCGATAACATCCAGGGGATTACCAAGCCGGCTATTCGCCGTCTGGCTCGCCGTGGTGGTGTAAAGCGTATTTCTGGTCTGATCTATGAAGAGACTCGCGGTGTGCTGAAAGTGTTCCTGGAGAACGTGATCCGCGACGCCGTCACCTACACCGAGCATGCCAAGAGAAAGACCGTGACCGCCATGGATGTGGTGTACGCTCTGAAACGCCAAGGACGCACCCTGTACGGCTTCGGCGGTTAAACGCTCTAACACCGAACGACGCGAACACAACGGCTCTTTTAAGAGCCACCCACATGTCTAGAAAAAGAGCTCTTCCGTGTGTGAAAAAAGTCAAAAACCTTTTTCTTTTGTCACGCATACGGCATCAAACGCTGTACACAAGTAGCATAAGAACTTCTATCTGTATACATAAAAAGAGGCAATCTATTAGTATTTTTTGTAACAAACTATAAATATAACTATTTAATACTGTATGCACAGTACTAAATATTATTATAATGTGTTTGTTTAAAACGAGTTAGAAGACTGTTTTAGTAAAAACTTACTTATATATTTCTCTCTCCCACACCCAACACACACACACACACACACACACACACACACACACACACACACACACATTATATATATATATATATATATATATATATATATATATATATATATATATATATATATATATTCACATTCATTCACTTAGCAGACGCTTTTATCCAAAGCGACTTACAAATGAGAAAGATACAAGCATACAAAGATAGAAAATTTTCTTGTGTGTACTTGCGCTTTCTATGAACATGTATGCACACTTTGATAGATGAACCACTGGTCTAGTGGTGTTTTATACTTGAACAAGCTTTGTTTGCTTGGCTCTAAATCACTAGTTTGACTTCATATGACCCACTGCTCCAAATGTTACAAGAACAATTTCAGCACATGGCCAAAACACAAGGTAAAATAGTTTTTCTCCAGCCAGGATATTAAAGAAGGCTCTATATGCCCTCTCTGTAGCTAGCATTATTGAGTTTTTGTGCAGTGCCTGATGAAACTGCTCTGTCTGGCAAGTCTCTGTAGTGTAATAATCCAAAGACCAAAGAGCCGAAGCTGAGTGCCGCCAAACGGATTGTGCCCGAGTGGTCCAGATACGATAGTGAGATCAAGCAGCTCCTGAAGCAGGTCAAAGGTCAGAAAGAGAGCAGAAAGTCATCTGCCCCACAGACACAGTGTACAGGTGAGCCAGATCTAACATCTCCTCCTTTCATGACCAAAATGCTGTAACTTTGGTATGTATTTAGCTGCACGTTACTTTTCAAAATGTGTCCTCCATGCATCATGGTAACATTGCAGCTATTTTCAGAAGTGTGATTTGTCAGTTTCTACAGGCAGCCGTCGTGATGAACTTTAGCACCTTTTGAGAGGAAAGAGTGACGTTTGCAACTAAAACCCTCTTGTATAGCTCTACAAGTGCACAGAGAGATCCACAAACTGAACCAGGACATATTACACTGGCCTCGAACTCCGCAGAAGAGGAAGAAAAGAGACATTTTAAAAACATTTCAGTTTCCTATTTATGAATCTTGATGGCTGAAGTCTATATTTTAAAGGTACAATAGGTCACATTTTCTATCAGAACATGTAAGACTAATCCTTTTGTAACAGAACTGAAGGTAAAGAAGCCAGAACACCTTGTCTGTAATGAACCAGTAATATTCAAAAGATTCAAACTGTGTATATTTAACCTTTTTTCTTTGTGTTATATGTCAGCTCTGCTGCACATAAAATAATGCCAAGTCTCTTAGGAAGAAAAGGTTAAGGATTGTGTTTTGTTGTCATCTTATGGTCAGTTTTGGAAAATTGCACTGTTGAGTATCTAGGGAAAATGCATCTGCACATTCCTCAGTAATTTCTTACGATAAATTCTTGAATCATTCAACACTATAAGCTCACGAGGAGTTCGTCTGTTGCATCACTGTTAGATGTTTACACAAAAGGGGAGGTTTAAGTGAAATATTAATCAAGTTGTACATGATTTTTGTATCATGTGTAACTTGTTATTCCTCCATTACAGTGAAGAGGAAATGGAAAATCATTACAATATGATTGAACAAATCAGAGAGGATGTCAGAGTGGGGGAATATGTGTAAAAGTAACCCCAACACATGCACAAGCTTTACAATTTATTTATCCACATCATGAATTATTCCTGTGTTTCCATTTGATTTCAAGCCCTTTAAAGTGAAAAAGCCATGCTGTGTTTGTGACACTCCATGCTGATCTGGGTTTTTTTTTCTTCTTCTTTTTAAGCTTGGAAGTGGAAGGATGTGAATTTTCTCAGGAATAAAATGTTTATCATTCATCAGTGGTCGTCTGCTATGTCTGGAGTTATGTTATTGCATCAACGTGTACAGATATTAATCTGCTCTCCCTGATGATAGTGATTCTACCTGTTCCACCTACTCTTTATTATTTACATTTTTGTGCACAAAGGGCTAGCTTCAAGAGCAAGGTATAATCAGTAGTCTGATTTCACAATAAGCTAGAAACCAGAAAACACTTGATAGTGCAGATTTGTGCTTGCTAAAAACTGCTGCTGTACTCATCCTAGGATGTTGACACGAACACATTTGTTTGCCTTTTCCTCTATTACATCTGCATACTGGTAATGATTTGTAATCCCACTATCCAGTGTCAACAGGACCCTTTTGAGTTTGCTTCCTCTCTTAGGTTTCTTCTTCATGATGTCTCGGGGAGTTTTTCACCTCCAGCTTGCTCGATAGGGATCTAAATCTACATCTGTCAGTCCAGATGCTTTGTGACGATGTCTGTAAGTGCTATACAAAATGAAAAGTTCAACTAAAGGAATCCTCCAATAGTGATTTGCATTACAACAGCGAAATCGGAGAATAATGTCACTTTCTTTTTAATTAAATACGTAATATCTTTAATTGTGTATTTACAATGCAGCATTATTTAACTGATAGAAAAATAGTGCAGTCTCCTATACACACACACACACACACACACACACACACACACACAATAGTTTTAGGATAGTTGGTTGCTTGGGAATGAACCCCCACACTCTGATGGTCCCTGAAATAATTACTTTATGTAATACCACTTAGCTCAGCTTGGCAAGTCTGAGAATATTCAACAGCATATGATGCATCTTCATGCCACAGTGGCTTCTGTAGCCACATCTATGGCAGTTAGTGTCAAACAGGTTCAACAGGTTACACTTCTCGCTGGATGCCTGATGGTATATATTCAGATCAGACTGATGTCCTCCTGGATGATCTCAGTTAAAGTTGAATTTAAAGTTGAACAGTCCAGAGCCAAAAGGGTTAAAGCCCTGGAAACTCTCCCAGGCCCCGTGGAAATGGTGATGGCCTTCTCCGTGCTTGCTCTCAGGGTCCATTGGGTCTTCACCCTTGTCAAATGAACTCCTCGTTTCTGCACAAGAACAGAGAAAAGGTGTCAGATATACCAGCATCTTTCGAGACTCGTGTTTTATATTACCAGAGGTGCAAGCAGCTACAGTTTTCCCCCTTTTACATTGATATAGGAGACACCTGAAAACTGCTTTTCTGCTATTTCAAAGTGCTCAAGCCAAACAGGAATAAAATTAGCCAATTCTCAAAGAATGTGGTACATGAACGACACATTCACTTCTACAAGAGGTTAATTATTTATAACCGTCACACCGAACCAGTGATTGATTAATTTTTTTAACCGTTCCATCTGGGGAAAAACAATACCATTACATCCAATCTAATATACTGTTGATCGATGCACCTTGACATTTAGTCTACATGCTGCCCAAAAAAATTAAAGTCTGTCTGGACCTCTGGAAATTCTGCAATGTCAGTATAATAATAAAAGAATAGGATTTGCAGTGACCCACCATTAAATTTTCTTTTCAGTATTGTAGGCTATACTTTTTAATTACTAAAATGAAAGGAAAATTCATTTTACAGACATACAAACAAGAAAGTGTTAATCAACAGTCAATATATTTTATTAAGGTCAGAATCAGCCAGCCGTCCATTGTCTGTACCCCTTATCCTACACAGGGTCGCGGGGAGCCTAGAGTCTGGGCTGGGATGCCAAACCAACGCAGTGCGCAATTGCACACACACACACCCATTCACACACTACGGACAATTTAGAGATGCCAATCAGGTTACAACACATTTCTCTGGACTGGGGGACCCGGAGTATCCAGAGGAAACCCCCAAAGCACGAGGAGAACATGCAAACTCTGTGCACACAGGGCAGAGGCGAGAATCGAACCCCTAACCCTTGAGGTGTGAGGCAATATCACATGGTGCATGCAGTATCACATGGTCTAAATGTTTTACATATTTTCAAGATTCAGCACAAAATGTTAATATGCTTATGCAAGTGCTTGCAATTAGAGTTCATAATTGTTCTAAAAATACTAACAATACATGCAGGCCTGACATACACTTATGTTAATTTTGTAATAACTGTATAAAGTAAACTTATACTGTATGTGTCGCGACAGACCGACAGCCGGCGCACAAGGAACTAAAATCGCGACTGCCGCGCTGGCGCTGAAGAGACAGCCCCGCTTCAATGTTTTGGACAGTCGGAAAGCACGTGGAGGTGGGGCGGAGCCGCAGACACACCCTCTGGTGATGAATGGCGCGCCGCACGTGAAAATTCCACCATCCAGCAGACGAAGGGAGAGTATAAAAGGCCGCTTTTCCGCTCGAAAGGAGAGAATTCTCTCACATGAAGTGTGCCTGGATTACTGCCAGTTATCAGTATTGTTTGTATTGTTTGTATTGTTTGTATTGTTTGTATTGTTTGTATTGTTTGTATTGTTTGTATTGTTTGTATTGTTTGTATTCTTTCAGACGACCCGGACCCGAGCGAATTCTCCGCTCCCTAGCTACAAACGCGGCGTTGCCTGACGTCTGAGAAGAGCCCCTGTTTCACCGGAAAGCCCCGGAGCGACTCTGGCAACCCCGCAATACACTGACCTCTCACCACACGCTGTCACGCCCACACGCGAGCACACACACACACACACACACACACACACACACACACTCCAGAACGTTATAAATAAAAATAAAAATAAATCTCACTTGTTAACGTTACGACGGCCTCCCGTGTGTCTGTCTCCACCCACCGCTGGGTAATTTCCCTATATATGATATCATAATATTTCTGCAGATTACAGTTAAATATCAGTTCAACCAATACAATTAACCGTTTATGCTGCAAGCATGGTTCCGATCCGTCCTTTCCAACAAAATGCATGTTTATTTCTCTTTGACTGTTAGTTATTTTGGCAGATCTGTATTAGCAAAAAAATCAAAAACATATCACAGACTGTGTTCAACATCCCCACTAATCACCAAGTCACAACCATAATTTCTGTTAATTTGATCTGAATTCCAATCTGATTCATCCTTCTTTATCTGCAGCTGTACTTACATACTTATATACTGTATTCCTCATCTATGTAAAACTATTCAAGCATGGGACACAAAAACCAACATCAAAAAACGGCTTAGCTTGGTATTTTTATATTAGCAGACAAAACTGATTGAGGGTTTACCTGGCTCAGTGAGCACTTCCTTGGCCTGTGGGATGTCTATGAACTTCTTCTCAGCCTTGTTCTTCTCTTCAGGATCCTGGACGTTGTCTGGGTGTCACTGCTGTGAGAACTTCCTGTAGGCTTTAATGAGCTTCTTCTGGGCTATCCTAGTGGTCACACAAGCCCAGCCGTTTAGAACACATTAAAACATGACACACTTCAATATCAACCTAAGAAGCCAAAGGGTAGGTGACAGTCATTCTCGCTGTACTCCTTAGCACTTTCAAAGTCCTTAATGGCTGCATAGATGTGATGAACTCTGATTCAGGGGATCAGTCCCAGCTCTAATTTAGTCTAGGCCATCTACGGCAGTTAATTCAGCTAATAAAGACTCGTATGAAGCTGTGCTTGATTAGGGATGATTAGAAACTAGACTCTTTATGGGGAGGGAGCTCAGGGGGAAATCTACAGATAGCAATTTTACTGGCACCAATATTAGCATGTTGTCAAACTTGATTGTGGGCAATACAAGAAACCAAAGTGAAAAATGACCAACAGGTCAATGAAAGAAGTCTAAACTAAAAAAGTAAACTCAAAATTTTCACTACAAAATGAATCCTGGATGCCACCTGTTAATTATAAAGATCAATATGCAAGTTGTTCATGGTGGATTTTTCCTTTAATGACTTAATTTTCCTTTAATGACTTAATTTTCCTTTAATGACAAGTCAAAGAGTTACAGTAGGCTCCCTCTCTGAAGTCTTGCCTGTGACAAATCACCTGTTACCACCAACTCTTTTCAACATGATGCATGTCAATCTTCTTTTCATGTCTTATCATGGAGTAAAACTCACCGATGTGAAATCAGGTTTAACTCGATGTCACGTATCGTGACGGAGCGGAGATAGGACGGATGCAATTGCAGTATGAACAGTTGTTTATTTTAAAAGAGAGACAGGCAGACAAATCCAAAACATAATCCAAAACAGGCGAAGGTCAGGCGATCGGCAAACAGGCATACACAGGGTTAAACATGAATCAAGGTCGTGTCACGGAAAACAGGGTCGATAAACTAAACGAGAAACATGAACTATGACGAGGAACTGGGAGCGGATAATCCAGCGTGAACGAACTCTAAACATGGACCGTGACTATGACTACTAAACAAACCAATCTAACTCTAGGATAATCTTCCACGTTGTGTGCTGGGAGGCGCGCGGTATATATGTGGACATGATCAGCGTCTAAACTGATAAGCCTCTAAACTTGCTGAGGGCAAAATACAGACACACGTGAAATCCCAGCCAATGACAGAACAGGGAGGAGACGTGACAGAAACATAAACAAAACACACGTGTCCAGATGTCACTACTGTCAACAATGGAAAAGCAGGTGCTCGCGCATTCGCGCTTAGAGCACGCTGCTTCAAGGGGAAATCATGACACTCGATGACTTTGCTTAGATCCGGTAAAGCGGATTTAGACTTGTCCGTGGCCAGGTAGACGGGGCTCTTCTGTAGAAGGCCAAGTATTTTTTCGGGTCACCGTCTACACACGGATGTCAGAAAGTGGTCGGTTAAGATTCAGACAGAATATTTTTTTTTTGCAGAAATAAAGAAATGATTGCTGGTGACTTTCTGAGAAAAGCTCACCGACTCACCAACAGCTGCGTGGAAATGGGAAAGTGCGTCGGCCAGCTGTCCGGCAGCCAGGAGCTTCTTCCCCATCTCCAGGTGCTTCTCGACACTGTTCTCACTGCTGCATAGCACTCCTTTAATCAAAAGTAAACTCAGGCCAGGATATAGTAAAGTAAAAATATAGTGACAAATGGTTGGGTAGAATAATACCATTGCATTTCACTATGCTTGCAATTATTATTATTATTATTATTATTATTATTATTATTATTATTATTATTATTATTATTGATAAAAGACATGGACACTAATTTTCCTGTGTCATTTTTTAAATACAAAGCACACATCATTATCTTGGACTTTATCATAATCATCAGCACAGAGAGGTCTCATTATCAAGTCACATCTCTTTAGAGTCTATAGAAAAGCTTGGCTTTGTATGTAGAGTACTACTTAGTGCACTAGAAGAAACTTGTGAGATTCATTCCTTAAGACTAGTGAGGCCTAATGAAAAGTATTTCTGTAGAATCTGTACAGCTGTGTGACAGTTCAGTTTCCACACTATCTATCCAGTATATGAAGTCAGTACCTTCTTACCTTCGTATCGAAGATCCAACAGCACAAGCACAAAGGGCACATAATTTACTAGTTTGTATGCGACTGGTGTTATAGTTACCATGATATAATGTGTTTTTTTTTTTTTTTTTTGTAAACTCAGGTGTAGGAATATGAAGGCTTGGCTACAATGATGTTTAATGAAGATAACCACAGCGCAGGACATGGTTTCCTCACATGCATATGATAAAATCAGCTGCTGATTTGGTCTTTTTAATGTGTTCTCACTGAACATGAGACTAGTTAAGCAATGAAGGCAATACATCCCAGACCATAATATTTTCTGGACACGGCTTGGACACACTTTATTTGAACTTCCAATACACCAGGCACAAGAACGGTTTCTTTCCAGAGGCCTTCATTCATGGCCCTTAAAGAGTATTCTTAATCTTCAATACAATGTCACTGTGACCTGTGATATACATATCAGTTATTGTATAAACGATTACAATTATTTATTATACATATTTTTTGCATTTAGCAATTTCATTCTTTACATATAAGTCATATATTACAAGGAACAACTCCAATTTATTGTTGTTATTGTTGTTTTGTTGTGTTTATCTAGGCTAGTTAATATTAACTATGTAAACACAACAAAACAACAACAACAACCATAAATTGGTTATAGATATTGCGATAAATTAGGTCACAATACACTTTTCTATGATGTTGTAGGTAAGGTGATATCCATCCATCCATCTTCAATACTACTTATCCTTCAGGGTCACGGGGAACCTGGCGCCTATCCCAGGGAGCATCGGGCACAAGTATATCCTGGACAGGCCAATCCATTACGGCACAATCACATACACACTCGCACACCCATTCATACACTACGGACACTTTTAGACATGCCAATCAGCCTACCATGCATGTCTTTGGACTGGGGGAGGAAACCGGAGTACCCGGAGGAAACCCCCACAGCACGGGGAGAACATGAAAACTCCGCACACACAGGGCCTCAGTGGGAATCGAGCCCCCGACCCTGGAGTGAGGCGAATGTGCTAACCACTAAGCCACCATCCACCTGGTATTGTGATATCTTTTTTTTAGTAATTACAAAATAAATTGAATTGAATGAAAGCAGCTAATTATATGTAAATTTGCTGATGTTTTTAAAAGCCTAATCTTTCAAATATCTCCCTCCTTTTTAAAAAAAACTAATTTTCAGTGTTAGAATTTAGTTTTTGTAGGAATGAAATAAATAAAATATCTAACTCAGTTGAACAGTTCTTACTTGTTACTACTGGTACTACTTGTATTGTTCTCTGCTAGATATATATCGCTTTGCTTGTATTTTTCTCATTTGTTAGTCGCTTTAGATAAAAGCATCCGCTAAGTGAATAAATGTAATGCACTTTAAATCTATTCATTTATTTTACATCCCCACCCCCCATCTGTTTACATGTTTTCACATCACGGCTACTTTGGTGACAGTTTGTTAGCTAAATTATATAGCATGATACATATCCCTGCTTGAGTGTGCGAGCATACTTGACCAATAAAACTGATTCTGAATCTGATTCAGAAAAATGGCAGTGATCCGTACGGAAGCCGAAGGAATCGACTCATATTGAAGAGCTAAGCCAAAGGATTCGGTTCACTTAAAAGAGCCAGTGCTTTCCATCATTGAAGGAAGTGAAGTGCGCGGTGAAAAAGCATCATAATGGACGCTACAGTGGCATGTAATAATTGTGGCTTACCGTACACGTTGTCTGGTAAAAAAATGTTTTAAACAAATTCTCTGTATTTACTTATACAAGTATTTTCCGGACGCATCTTGGTTACACACTGCTGAATGCGCTGAATGCAATGTGGGTTCAGAACACACCTAATTAACCTAATTAGCTAGTGAACCTTTGACAATTAGCAGACTACATCCTCAATGTGAGCGTTTTAAAGTTAAACAGTGAGACTTAATTGATAAACATGGCCTTCGAGTTAGCTTGAGTTTAGTTGGCTAGCTAGCTAACGTCTTGCATTAAAGCTTAATTTTCTTTTCTTTCTTTTTTTTTTTGCAGCGTGGTTTCTTAAAAATGATAAATAACCAAATTCCACACAGCAAATGTTAGCCATGTGAAATGTTAAGAAGAGCAGTGGGGGAAATTTCCCTATGTGATGTTTAGCTTCATAAATAAGTGCACTTGATGTTTTTTGGTGGTTTTATTGCTGTTTACAGAGGGTGAGGTTGTGGGGAGGCTGCCCCATGTGCTCTTCTGTGTGGAGTGTCTCTGCTCTCTGGAGTGTCCTCAGGACTCCAACTCTGTCCCCTCAGTCAGCTGTCCCGAGTGTAGGGTGAGCACTGTTCACAACTCCTGTCCATGCAGCCATCACTCCCTTACTGCGCTACAGCATGTCAACCAGCTTTCACAACTCTTTTTAGGGAAAGTAGCTAAAGCATGCTCAATTTGTCACCAGATGACACCATAGACTAATTTTTTCTAATTACCTATGATATGGCAATGAATATTACTAACTAGTTTTAAAAAGAAAGAGAGGCAGATAGGGTGCCGATACTTGTAGAGTTGCATAGATATATCATGAACATGCACATTTTTTAAACGTGTCTACAAATGAAGAAGGCAGGCAAAAAGAAGTCGTGAAAGGTGAGTAGTCTGAAGGAAATGGTTACTCGTTTGTAAGTATCAACAAGAAAAGTGTTTAAAATGAAGAACTATGGGACAGTAAAGTTATTAAAACATAACTTTCTCAGATTTACTAAGTAGATAACACTAGTTGGTCATTACTACACCCCATAACGTTAGATAAGTGTGTCCGAGTTTAGTATTTATGCAGACCTTTTATTTATTTTTTATTCCTCCACCACTAAGTCTGTCCATCCATCTGAGGTTCTCATTAATGCAATATCTCAACCAGTGGTTGAATGTTTGTAGGAATTCTATAGACTATATTGTTGTTGTAACCAGCAGATGACTCAATTAGTATTTGGAATTGATCCAAAAATATAAGAGGTCACAGCAGTTTCATGTTTAGGAACTCAAGGCCCTTTATTGTTTTTTTTTGGCTAGCTACGGTTTTGCCATCATTCCATGCTTCTGTGTGTCCTTGCTTTTGCATGAAATTCTTGTTTAGTGTGACATCTCAAGAACGAAAGGTTGAATGTTTTATAGTGTAGCAGCAGCGGCAGGTGGAACACAGACAGAGTGAGACTGGTTAAGAGAGCTTTTATTTTGTAGAATGGGAGTGCAGAAGGGTCATGGGACACTCTGTCCTGGGGCAGCAGTCTGTGAGGGAGGTGTTAGAGAGGAGTGTGGTCGCTATGGGCCAGGCAGAGTGGTGTAGGTCGGTAGCAGAGTGCGGAGGAAGCGTAGGTAGTGGGGGGGAGAGAATTGCTGTCATCATCGTCATCTGCAAGACATAGAACCGAATTGATCAGCATAGACACGTAGACAAAAGCTGCTCAAGCTGCTGAGGTTGTGATGCCCTTTTATCCTCTCCAGTCTTCTCTGAGAGGGTGAGGAGTTGCAGTGTTTATCTGCCGCAATTTGTGCTCTATTTCCCCACCTCATGCTCTGCTGCAGTCGACAACAGTGGTGCTGAAATGACTGTCTGTTCAGCACCCAGGTGGCAGTAGTGTGAGGAGCATTTTTCACCTCTTCAACAGGTTCACGTGGAACCTGTACGTTTCTGCTCGCTTATCGGCTGCTGCAGATGTTATCGTCAGCTGCTGGAGGCTGGCCTCCATTAGTTGCTGCAGCATGGAATCCATGTTTTTATTTTTAAATTTTTTATTATTATTATATATTTTTTCCTTTATTTTTTTATTTGGCCGTGTCTGTGCTCATTCCCGTATCCTTCACCAGACTTACAAATGAGAAAATACAAGCAAAGCAATATATCAAGCAGAGAACACTGCAAGTAGTGCTACAATAGAAGATTTTTAATTGAGTTCTAGAAGATGCAAAAATGTAATCAGCCCTGAGATTCTAACCAGCGACCTTGGCGTTCTTACCACCACACACTAACTAACTGAGCTACATTGCCATATATATAATATATCATAATAGTTTCGAAGAGAATTTTTAAGCGAATATTTTTAAGTGTCCAAAATTATATGGACGGCGCTCCGTGCAGCGGGGAAAGCACTCAGACATAGCCCGGGGAGGGAGCGTCATGTCGCACAGACTCTGGCCAGCTCCAGGCCGATCATCGCTGATTTTTTTCCCTGGGCGTTGAAGAGTTATCATTGATGAAATTGTTACTTTACATTTATTTGGTAAAAAGCTTAGACTTTTTTGGAACATTCGGCCGTTACATCGGGTGATGAACAGTTCCCAGATAGCAAGCACATTTGGGCCGATTCTGGTAGAAATGCGCCACTGTCGGCTCAATTCCGGTATCGGTGAAAAGGTAATTGCCCAGAGCCCTGCTGACCGTTCACACCACTTCTCGTTGACAGACGGTTTTTGCTATGTGGGCCAATCTCAGCTGAAAGCAGGTGTACTTGCGGCAGGTCCATACTCTGTGTAGCGGTGTGTATCTGCTTTTTCGAGTTCGTTAAGTCACAGACGGGCCACAGCTAAAATTAAGGAGCTCAGCCGCCTGGAAAACACTTTTGACGGTTAAATCAGTTAGGATACTCGAGGCTGCAGTCATTCTTCGTTTTCAAGAGGAATCATTTCAGCTGAAGAAGGTAAGTAATTTAATTGAGTAATTTCAGTCTACAATGTTGTTTGATATTTAAAATGTCATGGAGAAAATGTTTTTTAAAAATCTTTTCAATGGTATGTGTGATTGTGACGAGAACATCAGATGGCGTACTAGCAGCTAGCTAGCCGGCTAGCTAATTTAGCTTAAGAGGCAGCTCGACACTTTTTTTTTTATAAAGCTTTTTTAATTGCTGTACAAATAAGATAAACTCCTAGTTTATTCCTCCCCTTTCCTGTTTTACTACTTTTTATTTAACTTTTTTAATATGTTGTGTCAGAAAACCCACACAGTTTGCAGCATGCTGTGTCCTGTTATTAGATTATATTGTCCACTTGGCAGTATAACAGACCTGTTGTTCGGCTCAACACTGTATTTCTTATGTGCAATTCTTAGCCTTAGTCTAGCAATATACTAATTTTTTGTCTCTTTGAGTGATCCTGAAGGGATTGAATAATGTTTAAATGCAACTGTATTTTAAAGACAGCGATAAAGAGGGCAGGACCTGGCCAGACCTCCAGTCAGACGTGGAAGTGTCTGGGTAAAGACCACCAAGGTGTAAAACATGCAGATATTTGTTCAGCACATCGCTATTGCTATTCCCTCATGCTTTGAGAGCATATTCAAAGTTGTATTTTTCATGAAACATTGTAGAATTTGGCAATATAGTCAATATTTTAGACTCTTTCACAGAGTCTGGAAAGAGTGGACGATATGCCATATGAGCGTATTCTTCTGCTTTCTGATTGACTTTCTTTTAGGTATTAATTAACCATGATTTCCACTCAGCCATCTTACTGGAATTGTGTAGGTTAGGAATAAGACTGAGGATGGAGTTGTACAGTTTTGTAGTGTGTATCGTTTGTAAATATTGTTAACTTCTTTACCATAGCCATGCTGAGGGAGGTGTTAACTAAATTAGAGATGGTGCTGGACCAACAAACCACTGAGATTGCTTCAACTACAGGAGGTCCAGGTGCAGCCTTTGGATATTGATGAAGATTTACTGCCCCTGCAAGACCTTCCTCAACTGTGTAGTCTGGAGCGAAGGATGCAACAGAGCCCAGATTACAAGCAAAATCTGGTGAGAATTTTTTCTCTTTTTTTTGTTAACAACTGCTTGCACATTTACACAGCTACTGAGAGCATTTCTGTTTTCTCAAGGTGACACACTCGTACTCAAAGCACAACATTGAACACCACTTTGATATGAGGGAACAGTTATGACCTAATATTTGGTAGAGGAGGAAAACATGGAAAACACACAGGTCAGGGTAACTGCAGAAGTAGTGAGAAGCACTGACACTTTTGACGAGGCAATACATGCTTATTAATTTTATATATTATATTATTTTATATTATATTATTGTTTTAAGAATCCTCAGTTTCAGGTAAACTGGTTGGAGCTTATTGACAGGGCGGATGTGCTCAACTGCACCTGGTGCATATTGGTGATTACTAACTCCCTGGAAAAGAACCTCAATTGGAGGGGAATCAATAGAAAGACTTCACTGTCCGCTCTCCAACTCGGAGAGGTCGTGATTGGTAAGTATATCTGTTTACATACAGAATTAGCTGTCTCTCTCAGATGATATGTAAGGGGTAATCCACGGCTAGATGTGCATTAAACGATTTTAGTGCATGATGTGGAGGAAATGATCCACTCGTTCAAATCGTTTAATGCACACCTAGCCATGGATTACCCCGCCTATACCATGGTCTTTCCACAATTAATAATGTTAAAGCTGTCATTGGTTTAGAAGTGCAAACTTTGATTAGAAGTTTAAAATGATCGTTAATTTCTATTAGTTAGGTCGTTAGATCTGGAATTTTGCCCATTATAAATCAGACACAGAGGTAAAGTAGTGTGATGAGATTGCATTTATTTGAATGAATTGACAGATATCTATCAGAGAGAGAGAGAAGGAGAGAGAGAGATCAAGCGTGTATGAATTACGTGCATCATAGGTGCCTCTCAGCAGTCAGTGTTGCGCAGCAGTAGTGTAGTAAAACTAAGAGTTGAATTACTTCAGAAACAGTGATGGTACCACCTCGTTGCTGAGAAATATCATGTAGCTTTTCACCAGCAAAGCTATTTTTATTGTTAAAGTTGCAGAAAGCGCTGGCAAGATGTGTCTGTTCATATGAATGTCTCTGTATGCTCGAGTGTCTGTGCGTGTGTGTGCATGTAGGCTGCGCATTGACCAAGAAATGATTACGGTGATCAATCTGACGGGAACTACCTGTGCAATAAACGGTTATAATGCACACCTTCCAGCCAATCAGAATCCAGTATTCACAGTGACCATGGTATAAGCATAGTTAATGCTTAAGATTCATAATGACTGTATGATATGTATTGCTTTATTCCAAAGTTCATAGAAACCTCTTTACGGCTAATGCTGCAGAGATGGAGGTCGAGAGGACCATGAAGAGGTGGCTCCAGCTGGCATCAGATCAAGAGTGTGAGTGCAAGAGAAGTCTTTTGCAAAAGGAAGGTATGTAGTGTTTTAACTGTGGTGTTTTTGTGGTATTTGTTAAAATGTTCCTACTGTAGTTTATTTTTAATTGTTTATAAAAAAATGTTTTAAAAAAATCCTTGCTGTTTTTAAATGGTGGAATTTGTGTGTGTGTGTGTGTGTGCTTGGTAGCTGGGTGGGTACACAGTTGCGGTCGGAAGTTTACATACCCCTTGCTGAATCTACAAAATATTAATGCTCTTAACAAAATAAGATTGATCCTGTGCAATCGTTGGGAACTACATTGTGCGAAATGTCCGCGTCGCTTCAACAAAGGGTAAGGTGCACACACAATTTTTCTTTTGCTTGTGTCCTTGATGTCGCTGAGCAGCTACCAGGAATCCTGAAGAAGGACGAGTGCATTGGAGCAGTCGTGCCGCATGCGGGGGCAAACATCAGGCTTCGGCAGACAGAGGTTCTGAAGAGGGCCAGCCTGATCGAGACGGTATGAGGCAGATCACCCACCGCGAAGATCATCGTCTCTGGACCTCTTCCCTCATACAGATGTGGAGCTGAAAAGTTCAGTAGACTTCTAGCATTAAATGATTGGTTAGTTTCTTGGTGTAATTAACAGGAATCTGCTGTTTGTTAATAACTGGAATCTGTTCTGGGAGCGTCCTAGGTTGTTTCGTCCTGATGGCCTGCACTCCAGCAGCTTCGGAGCGGAACTGCTGTCTGACAACATCTCCAAGACACTACAAACCAAGTGACTGCCTACCGTAAGCACATCTTCCTACAATAATGTTCATCATAAGCAATGTTCAATTAATAGTTTAACACCTGTAGTACATACTATGGAGACTGTGTCTGTTCCCTGAGCTATACAAATACATAGACAATTTCAGAATGTTTGTTTTAGTAACCTAATTAACCTAAAATTATATCATACTGAATGCACATCCAGCACCTTTAATCTGAAGCTAGGGCTATTAAACATTAGATCTCTTGCGTCTAAGGCTCTTATTGTTAACGAAATCATTACTGATCAGGGATGTAATTTAATGTGTTTAACGGAGACTTGGATTAAACCAAACGAGTACCTAGCATTAAATGAAGCCAGTCCTCCTGGATACAGCTATGTACATCAGCCTCGTTCAACTGGTAGAGGAGGAGGTGTTGGTCTCATCCATAGTCAAAATCTAGGCGTCACACAAAAACCTAGTCATAAATTTAATTCTTTTGAAATTCTTTATACCAGCATAACTTATGTAGCCACTAAAAATAAGTAAATTCCACTAATTATTATTTACCGACCCCCAGGGCCATATACTGAATTTCTTAGTGAATTTGCAAACTTTATCTCAAACCTGGTTGTTTCTGTAGATAAAGCATTAATCGTCTGTGATTTCAATATTCATTTTGATAACCTGGAAGACCCTCTGAGAATAGCGGTTGTGTCCATCTTAGATGCAGTAGGGATTAATCAGAACGTAATCGGACCTACTCATAATGGTGGTCACACTCTTGACCTCATACTAACATACGGATTAAATATAGAAAATATTGTAATTTTTCCACAGTCTGAAGTTGTCTCAGACCATTATCTTATCTCGTTCATAATACATATTGATCATAATATTTCCACCTCCGCTACCGTGTAAAACGTACTTTCACATCAGCTACTGCACCGAGCTTCATAAATAACCTCCCAGAGACATCAGTTATATTTGGATCACCGTCTGATCCCACAGAACTCGATCAGGCAACTGAAAGCTTGGAGTCAACACTCCGCTACACGCTAGATAGAGTGGCTCCACTCAAATGAAAAATAATTAGAGAGAAAAAGCTAGCACCCTGGTATAACGATCAAACGCGAACCTTAAAACAGACAACTCGACAATTAGAACGTAAATGGCATCAAACCAAATTGGTGATATTCCAAACAGCATGGAAGGAGAGCCTACTGAAATATAGAAAATCTCTTAGCGAGGCTAGAAAAATCTATTTCTCCACCTTAATAGGAGATAAAAAAACAATTCTAGATTTCTATTCAACACAGTAGTAAAATTTACTAGGAATAAAATCACTACAGAGAGAAACACTCGATTATTCCATAGCAGTGAAGATTTCATCAAATTTTTCATTGGTAAAGTTGAAAATATTAGATGTGAAATTCAGGCTATTAAATTAAAACCAGACAGTATTATAACTCACCCTGTAGATGATAATATAGCAATATCGGATCAATGTTTAGAATGTTTTACTCCCCTTAGAGAGACCAAACTAGCTTCATTAATCTCTTCAGCAAATTCATCAACTTGCTTACTAGATCCTGTGCCTACATGTTTCTTAAAAAGATTTGTCCAGGAGTAATTGAACCACTTTTAAATATAATCAACTCTTCCCTTAGCACTGGCTATGTACCTAAATCACTTAAACTAGCAGTTATTAAAACCCTGATTAAAAAACCTGACTGACCCATCTCAACTGTCCAGCTATAGACCAATATCACATCTCCCCTTCATCTCCAAGGTCTTAGAAAAGGTTGTACACAGCAAAGTTATGCTCGTACTTACACAGGAACAACATTCATGAAATGTATCAGTCAGGATTTAGACCTCATCATAGCACAGAGAGAGCGTTAGTTAAAGTAGTAAATGACCTTCTACTGACCTCTGATCAGGGTTGTGTCTCGTTGCTTGTGTTACTTGACCTTAGTGCAGCTTTTGATACTATAGATCACACTATTCTCCTTGATAGATTAGAAAATGTTGGCATTAAGGGAACAGTCCTCTCCTGCCTCAGGTCTTATTAGACCGATCGTTATCAGTTCAGTGCGTAGATGTAAATGGAGACTTCTCCACGCATACCGAGGTTAAATTTGGTGTTCCACAAGGTTCTGTTTGAGGCCCACTGCTTTTTACTTTGTATATGCTACCTCTAGGTCAAATTATTCGTAAACATGGAATGAACTTCCACTGTTATGCTGATGATACAGAGCTGTATGTTTGCAACTGAACAATAACAACAATAAACAACAACTGAAGAATAGCGAAAAACTCCAACTGTTTTGTAAGTCAAACTTTTTAATGTTCACCTGGAATTTGACTCAATAATAATAAATCTCAGAATAATAAATCTATATGTTTACATGAACTGAAGTTTTTGATCATAATATCAAAATTGTCTCACAATCCTAAATGATGGAATTGTATCTTATGTTGGACCATGTATTCCAGAGATTTTTTATTTTAATTTCTTGTAGCGTGCTTACTTGAAGACGATGAGGCGGAGCAGCATCGGAGAGACAGTTCGCTCCATTCTCCAAAGAATCGGGGAGAACAGTCTGTGGTGTATGTTTTCGTTGAAAGCGCCAAAAGGTGGGAAGCTGGCTTTGACTGATCAGGATGAAGTGTATGGCCTTGTACACTGTGAGTATGAAGGATAAAAAATGTATACCGTAATTTTCGGACTATTGAGCGCACCTGAATATAAGCCGCACCCACTAACTTTAAAAAGAAAAAAAATTTTGTACATATATAGGCCGCACTTGTCTATAAGCCGCAGGTGTCCACGTTGTAACGCGAGATATTTACACAGAAAGATGTTACACAAATAGATTTTTTAAACTTTTAATTAAATACGTACCTTAAATGCTTTTTTCCTGAACAGTGCGTGCCAAGCTTACGTGCAGCAGCTCTATTTCCTTCTTCAACAGCCAGATCGATCGCCTTTAACTTGAAAGCTGCATCAAATGCATTTCTTCGTGTGTTTTCCATGATGAGGGTGTGTGCATGAAGCGCAAATGACTGATCTGAAGAATTTAGTGTGAGTGTGTTTGATTTAATTCGAACAGTTTCATTGGTCCACTGTGACCTGTTCGGTAATTTCATTGGTCCGATGTGACAAGGCTAAATATTTTGGCGGCATGAAGCTCGTTAGCCCATAAAAATCCATAAATTAGCCGCATCATTGTTTAAGCCGCAGTGTTCAAAGCGTGTGAAAAAGGTAGCGGTTTATAGTCTGGAAATTACGGTACATGACGGTATATGCCTCCTTTGCAAACTCTTGAGAAGAAAGTCTTGCCTTCAGAAAACGGACATTTTCTCTGTTATTGCATTCCAAGGCTGAATGTTTTTGTTGATATTTATGTTACAGATATTGCCGAACAAGCACATGGACGTGAATATACTGTTGCCGGTTGCAGAGAGGCCATCGGCAGCTACCTAAAAAATGCCCCAGGCAGGAAAAGTGTCAAGAAACACATTGTGTTTATGATGAAGGTTAGAATTTAAATCTACAACTTCTGTGGTTCTTTTTCTTTTCTCATTCATACAAATGTGCCATTGTGTAACACTGTTGACTGACTCATTAGTTTTTATATCCCTTTGAAAAGCAAAAACCTTTCCACTATGCATATAACTGAAAGTGCATACATGCTCCAAACCTTTTGTGAATACTGATGATTGATTTGGAGGTTTCAAATTATGAGTGAATTGTGGTTCACTTTCTTGCGATCAGGAATGTGTAGCTAATGTCTGTAGTTTACTGATTCCGAAATTGTTGGTTCAGACTGCATCATATAGTACTAGTATATAACAATGAAATGAAATGCCATATATTCAGATATATCCACTGTCTGTTCACAGCAGAGCTACATGGGATCTCTAGTGCGTCCTGCAAGAATTGGGCCTTAGTCCAGTTCAGATTCAATTTTGTAATTCCTCTCCCTCGCGTGACAGCCTCCAAACAGTACAATTCTAATGAGCTTGAATATACGGAGAATTCCATTGGGTTTGATGTCTGACTAATAATTTTTTTCTTTGATTAGCAATACATAGGAACTATATCTGGCTATTTTGTGTGTTACAATATTGAATGTCATTTTTCAGCTTTTAACTTCGTCTGCATTTACTAAAATTCATGCATGTTTATTAAAAATATTCATGGAGTTTGTTAAACTATATAATTGTTGTCTGTCATTCATAAGATTCGTCATGTGAATTCCATAGACCAGAATCTAACATCCACATTATTGAAGCTTGTTTAATTACGGGTTTGTTAAAGCATGCGGTATGTTATATGCTTTAATTGTATCTTGCCACATAATGTTGGAAAATGAGTACTTGTGTACTTTTCAAGAAATTAGATACAAAAAGGATTACACATATCTGATTAGAAAAAATAGCATCATAATGTGTGTAACTTTGTGTATAAATATTGTGTAGTGTATTTACACCACATTATGAGGTGTATATACAGGCAATTACAAAATACTATGTGCATGTTGTTGAGTCTTTCTGGAATTCTATATCCCTGTTTTATAAAGCACTGAATGGTTTGGGTCCAATATATATTTCTGATCTACTGGTACATTATGAACCATCCAGACCTCTGAGGTCATCTGGAACAGGTCTGCTTTCTGTTCTCAGAGTCAAAACTAAATGTGGAGAAGCAGCATTTAGTTTTTATTCTCCACATATCTGGAACAAACTCCCAGAAAACTGCAGATCTGCCAAAACTGTCAGTTCTTTTAAATCAAGACTGAAGAATTTTCTTTTTGCTGCTGCTTTTAAATCAATCATCAAGGTATTTTAATTAATATCTTATGCTGCACTGTAACCATTTAATCTGTTTTAACCTGTTTTTTATTTGTTTGTTTTTATTACTTTTTTTAAAATTTATTTTATATAATGTGTATGAACTCTTTTTAATGTCTTCTTTTTAAATGTTGCTTTGTGTTGCTTTTATGTAAAGCACTTTGAATTACCCTGTTGCTGAAAATGTGCTATACAAATAAATTTGCCTTGCCTTTGTGGATCTTCTCCAGTGAAATAGATGAGGCCACCTACGGAACGCATTAATTTACATAGGAGCAGCGATGAGAATAGAAATGTATTTCTAATATTAGTTGAAATTTCAAAGATTAAGGTAATGTATCATACATTATTACATTACAACGATAATTATCCTGAACGGGTTAAAAAAAGAAGACAGAGATTAATAGTAATATCATGTCAGATTTCTTACCCAGAATACCGCTTCTGGGGAAATTGCCGTTCCCGAGGGTGGACACACGAGGGCAGTCAAGCTCCATCCAGCACAAGACACAACGCCGCCTGGAACAGAAGGCAGATTTGGGCTACTGTACACAGACACAGCTCATCGGCGTTATTACTGTGCATTGTCTAGTTTTCACATAAGGACAATACACGGCTCTTCTGCACTGTTCATCATCTAAAAAACAAACATTATGTAATATACATAGCAGTATATTTATCATAATAAAGTTCACTCATTAATAACGAATAATAAACATTTCTATAACCCCCCCCATGTTTATATATATATATATATATATATATATATATATATATATATATATATATATATATATATATATATATATATATATATATATATATATATATATATATATATATAATATAATATAATATAATATATATATATATATATATATATATATATATATATATATATAATATAATATAATATAATATATATATATATATATATATATAATATATATATATTATAATATATATATATATATATATATATAATATAATATATATATATATATATATATATTATATTATATATATATATATATATAATATAATATATATATATATATATATATTATAATATATATATATATATATATATATATATATAATATAATATATATATATATATATATATATATATATATATATATATATATATATTTTATATATATATATATATTTTATATATATATATATATATATATTATATATATGAAAGGAAATTCTCTTATATCATGTACTCTCTTATATTATGAACTGCTATCAAATACCTATGATGAATAATTTAATTACCTCTTTGAATAAACTGATCACTTGCCATCTTTATTATAGTAGACTTATTTTGTAGTATGACCTGTGTGATGCTGTGTGTTTTGTCTAAATCTGTCTGGCCCCTGCACCAGTAGAAACTGTCCACGCACTGCTTCTTATCAATGTGTATAAATACTCTTGGTTTGCATGAATAAACTCGGACGTCTCCGTGAGCATGCATGTGTCCGTGTGTGTTCACTTAGGCTCCCCAGATCTCAAACGCTCTGAGAAAAACCACACCTTCTAGCTCATAGCAGCACAGAACTAAAAGTTAATAGAAGTAAATAATTGTAGAACAGGCTGAAAGGGCTGACGGAGATCTGAAGACATAAATATGAGATTCCATGAGATACTTGGAAATCTAACTATATATATATATATATATATATAATGTCCCCTTCTCTCTGTACCACGTTCTAAATATTCAAACTGCCCAAGAAAGAAAATTTGCTGTTTTCTGAGACGGTGAAGTGGCTCTTAAAAGAGCCTTTGTGTATATTAGACGAAGTTGTGGTTTACACGCGTTCTCCGCGAATACGCCGGGCCAGCTGAATATCCTTGGGCATGATGGTCACTCTCTTGGCCTGCGTTCTCTAGTTTTGACATATCAAAAACAGTACACGGAGCTTCTGAACTGTTTACCAGCATTATTATTATTATTATTATTATTATTATTATTATTATTATTATTACATTTTTAAAGAACATACCCTCGATTCTTGACATGGAAATGTTGTTTGTAAGTTTACATTGAAATAATATATCCAGATATCTGTACAGCTGCTTTGTGACAATGTCCATTATTAAAACACGCTACATAAACTAACAAAATGCAAAGGTTAGATACAGCAATGATTTAATACAACTCCGTTCAAATGCATACAGAGGCCTGCTCAGACACCACAGCGTTTAAAAACTCGACATTCGCGGCGTCATAAACGGGGGAAATGGTCACGCATACCACCAGGACATGTCTAGCACTCTGAACGCTGCTCCGATTTCACTATATATGTGCGCGCGCTGGCCAGACAGACGGAAAGAGACACGGTATACAGACAGCACACCAACACATTTAAAGCATATTCACACATGATGATGATGATGATGATAATGATGATGATGATAAATAGTTTGATATTTCTGTAAAGTTGCTTTGAGACAATGTCTATTGTAAAAGCGCTATACAAATAAATAAAAATTGAATTGATAAATATACTGCTATGTATATTTTATAATGTTAAAGTACACAAATTGATTTGTAATATGAAAATATTAATGTATTTCTAATGTTATTAGAAATTTCATTCTCATCACTGCTTCATGTGTTCCCTACGTGGCCTCATCTACTTCACTCGAGAATATCCACAAATAGGGAAGAACATTACAAAGATAGGTAAAGTATACAATAATTATTTGGAGGGCCCACGGGGTTCCTCAGGGTTGGCTGCTGCAGTGCCCGATGGCTTCATGTAGGCCATCTTGGCCTCATTTTCCACCACATCAGCCATACATTCCTGTTCCAAGTTCAGGAGATGATCTATGGCTTCATCAACCATCTCTGGACGGCCAGTTACAGTAACCAAATTGGGATCTGCAGCTCCGCTCTGAGGAAACCGAAGATCAACTTTAAATTCATCCATGATTTTGTGGATACCCTTGGTACGAGCACCAATAATGCAAGCATGAACTCTGCTGTCCAAGGTAATGTCCTCAGATATAATTTCCTCCAGTTCATCAACAATGCCTTGGATAGCATCACATGCTGCTATAGCATTCTGCTCATAGCCGGTGATGCTGATCTGGTCCTGGTTCTCGTCATATTTCTCAGGGAACTGGATGTTGACATCATGGTCAGTATGGATCTGGGTGATTATGGCACCCTTGCGAGCAATGATCTTGGGATGATATTTGGGATCCACAGTGATAGGAGCTTCAAGTTGACCGAGAGCCCGATCCTCCTGTTCAGCCTGCAGCTCTTTGATGCGCTCAAGAAGCCCTTCTTTAGCATGGTCCAGGTGAGTGGCAAGGCCTGTAACGGAAATTATGTCGGACTGGAGCTCAGGAGCAGGCACTTGAATATTGACCTCAAATTCATCCATCATTTTGCAAATGCCACTTCCTTTCTGCCCAGTGATGTAGCGATGAAGCTCAAAAGGCACTTCTCCTTCAATGCTCACATGTACCAGAACCTTCAGGGCTTCCACTGCAGCCTCACGTCTCCATGTAATATTTCTTGGCTAACTACCACAAACTTGGAACAGAATACCCCTTCAGGGAAACTGCCGTTCCTGAGTTTGGACATACGAGGGCAGTCAAGCTCCATCCAGCACAATGCCGCCTGAAACAGATGGTAGGTTTGGGCTATTTTACACTGACGCAGCTCATCAGCGTTATTACTGTGCATTGTCTAGTTTTCACGTATCAAGGACAATACACGGAGCTTCTGAACTGTTTCACAGCATCATCATTATGATTTAATTTTTAAAGAACGCACCCTCTTCTCTAGACATGGAAATGTTGGGGTTTTTTAAGTTTACATTGTCACACAGCAGCTGTACACATATCTGGATATATTATTTCAGTGTCCATTCTTAATCACGACAGATGAACAAACAAAGAAACTAAGCACATGAAAAGGTTAGATAGACCAATGATTAAATACTACTCCGTTCAAATGAATACAGAGGCCAGCTCAGATAACACAACGTTTAAAAACCTCGACATTCGCGGCGTCATAAAGGGAACAACCGTCAAGCATACCATCAGGAAACTTATAGAACTCTGAATGTGACGTCATAACGGATCTTATGGCTCGCTGCTCCGATTTGACTATATATGTCTGTGCGCGCGCGCCGGGAGACTGACCTAGACACGGTATAAGGACAGCACACAAACACATTTAAAACATATTAACACATTAACATTATATCATGTACATAGCAGTATAGTTATCATAATAAAGTACACAAATTTACTGCTAATAGTAAGATTATTAATGTCTTTCTAATCTTATTAGTCATTTCATTCTCATCACTGCTCCTACATAACTTCATGTGTTCCCTCGGTGGCCTCGTCTATTTCACTCGAGAATATCCACAAATAGGGAAGAACATTACAGAGATAAAGGCTTAAAATTGCTTGAATGATAAAAAGTCTATAAATACGAAATCACTAGATAACTTTAAAGGGTTTATTTTCTACAGAACATGAATACAATCCTTTCACTCAAAATAGGACTCCCCGCTGCAGACCCTCCTCCAACGTTTTCAGAAAAGCTCCTAGCGTCATATCTAGCGACTTTTTACACAAACCTTAGCTACTTTCCGTAGAAGAGAATGGCCAGTACTGCCCGGTGAGTGTGAGGTCCTGCTTTCCCCCCGGAGACACGCCTCTCTCTGCGGCTACTCTGTTCAGTGAGGGCAGAGAGGAGCAGCACATTCATTCACTTCTAACTTTCTCTCTGAGAGATTATTTTACATGGAAATATAGCACGAAATCACAGTGCACTCGTTGTCTTTAACTTATGTGTGTGGTGGTTTAGTCAGATGACATCACGGTTATAAAATCAGAATTTTAGCAGTGCAGATCAGCAGCTTGGAAAAGGTTTGAAAGTGACTGCTGGTGAACATGTAGTCTCTTATTGGGCCGTGGTTCAGTCACTATTTCATACTCGTCCTGTTGTCTGACAACAGAAACAGAAAAAATACGTAAATGAAAACAGCTTTATTGGGAATTTGGCTGTAAAGGGCTGACTTTAGGCAGAATGAAAATACGATGTAATGATGTAATGAATATGCTAATTAGTGCATGACATCATCTAGAAACGTGTGGACACAGTGCTCCTGTCACTCACTTGGAGTATTTTAACATTATAGTGAAGATAAATCAGTGCCTGGGAAATACAAATTTAGTCCATCACGGCTGGGAAAAGGAGCTATATTAAAATTGGCTGTGTTTTTATTATTATTATTAATACTAATAATATTTTTTGGAATTTAAAAACGAAGAAATAAAGAATATGTTTGAATGACATCTCTTGTATAGTCTGTGAAAACAAAAGCATACACAGTATTTGAAAAGTGCTTGAAAGTCCTGGAATTTCATTATGAAGCATTTGTACAGACCCTGTTATATGTACTATGTGATTGATGTATTAAAGATGCCTCTTGATTTCTGGGTTTAGCATAGTTATACCTCGGTTTGAGTTTAAAACAATAGCTAGATTTACTGGTAGAATATTGCTAGTTAAGTTTCTCTCACAAATATTATTGAGTAGATAAAGTATATTCAGTAGCTTTTCTGGGATAGTGAGAATTTAGGTTAATATAGTAGAAAACAAAACACTCAGATTATCCTGGTTGTAAGAACTGCTCATTCATCTGTACACCTTTACAGTTTTCACTGCAGATATATCATCAGCTTTATTGAACAATACTCAGAATCCTTGTCACCTCCCAGCCAATCAGTCATCAGTCATGATGAATTTTTGTATGGTTGGAAGCATGTTTAAAACACAGAAAGTGCTGAGATCATGTAAGAATGAGGTTTTACTCACTGGCATAAATGTGTTCACTTTAAACTTTGTTCCTTCCCTTAAACACTTACCTGATTGAGAATTTCCAATGTTTGTAGAATGATGATTCTCAGTACAGCACATTACCAAATATTGATGGGATTTAAATTTATTTATTTATTTGTGACAATTATGGGATTTTCTAATTTATATAATATGTGAACATTTTTTTTTTTTTTTTACATGATTTTACACCTTATCTTATTTGGCTCATCAAGGTTCAGAGCATTCCATTCTCTTAAATCAACATTTCCCATTGTTAGTATCAGAATCTTATTTAACATGCAACATATTCAATAATCTGTAACTAAGACTCAATAAAGAAATTCTCATTACACAGAGTGTCCAGAATGTCTCTGAAACACTTCAGCCTATGATTGGCCATGGATTCCTGGGAGGACACTGTAGCAGTCTCTGAGGATTTCTTCTTATCACTTCACTGTAAAAAAACCAAAAAAAAACCCAAAAAAAAAACCAACCAACCCCAAACCATTAAATGCTGGCTTCATCTTCTTTTAATTTGATTGTCAGTGCTCAACTCAAACCAACAGCAGTATTATTAATAATATCAGGAATGATTGTGTCTAAAATCAACCACTGATTATATCCCACTTGTTTGTTTCTAGATTGTATGATTTATTTAGCCAAATCTAAACTCACTTCTCCATTTGTGTAACTGGATACTCAGGATAATGAAATTTCACTCTGGTTTCCATCCACCCCCCTTCCATTTTCTACATCTCCTATCATACAGGAACCTTGAGCCTATCCCAGAGATCATAGGGCACAGGACAGGGTACACCCTGGACAGGGTACCAGTCCATCGCAAGGCACACTCGCATACACATTCACACACCCATTCATACACTACAGACACTTTGGACATGCCAATCAGCCTACCATGCATGTCCTTGGACAGGGGTCATGCAGCAGGCCAACAACCCTAAGCACAAAAAGCACATAAGGGTCCACCGAAGTATGGTTAAAAGAGAATAAAATTCAAGTTTCAGAATTTGCCAAGTCAATGTCCTGACCTTAATCCAATAGAAATGTTGTGGAAGGACCTCAAACAAGCAGGTCATGTCAGGAAAATCACCAGCATTCCAGAGTTGAAGCTGTTAAAAGGGTCAAAGAAATGACTTTCTGATCTATGTCGAAGAAGGTAAGAAATTCTGATTTCAAGTATCAAACAGATTTCAAGTATTTTTAAAAATCTCGTTTTACAGTACACTATGATTGATTTAATATCACTTGTAAATTGTCATCATTTAAAAAGACAATACCTTCTATAGATTAAAAACACAACCTATCAAATGTTCCTATAATGTATATTTTTTGCGCAGGGATATGCACTTTCTCATTGCAGTCGATTCTGACCCATCAGCAAGGTAAGAATACAGTATAGTAGAATACAGAAATACACACACACACACACACACACACACACACACACACACACACACACACACACACACACACGCAAATGTCTGAGACCACATTGAAAATCTGTTTTTTTTTCTCTTACATTTTGAAATAAATTGGTTTTAGAATTTATTCATATTTTAAACAAAGAAAGTAAATGTTTAATATTTTGGATATATATATATTTTTTCTTTTAAATTCTGCAACTGTAAACATTAAGAAACTCTGAATCTCTTGTAAATATTTTAAAGATTCTACTTTTTTATTTATTAATTTTGTATTGAAGTTGTAGTCAATAATACAATTTCGAATGAAAATGTTAAAATTAAATAATAAAAAAATGCAAAATAGAAACATTTTCCACTAGTGCTCTCAGACTTTTGGCCCCGACTGTGTGTGTGTGTGTGTGTGTGTGTGTGTGTGTGTGTGTGTGTGCGTGCGTGCGTGCGTGTACGTGTGCATGTGCATGTGTGTGTGTGTGTGTGTACGTAAACAAACTATTAATGAAAATAAAATTTTGTGTAAGATAAATGAATGAATAAATATGTTCCCTTCTCCCCTCCAGTCGATGTGGCCTTAGGAGGAATAGCAGTACAATCTTCTTTACACTAACAATTATCCTGCTTACTTTGCTATCGATGACAACAGAGCATCTAACATGAATTTCAAGTCGTGTGATTACCGCTGCTCCTAAGGCCATACAGACTTCATATGAATCCATAATGAACTTTTTCACACTATCTGTTGTTACCCAGATGAGGACGGGTTCCTTCTGAGTCGGTTCCTCTCAAGGATTCTTCCTCTTAAAACATCTTAGGGAGTTTTTCCTCGCCACCGTCGCCACTCAGTGGCTTGCTCAGTTGGGATAAATTCACACCTTTAATATCTGTATACCGTGTTGATATTCTGTAAAGCTGCTTTGAGACAATGTCTATTGTAAAAAGCGCTATACAAATAAAATTGAATTGAATTGAACTTATGTTTATAGCCAAAATGCTCCACTGTGTGTAAGGGGCAGGGGAAACTGGTGCAAGCTGTTCAAAAGGTTTAGTTTAATTTAAGTTTGTCATTATATGCTGTACCTGCGCGCTTGCAGTGTAAATTCTGTCGGAAGTGACATGTTAGTAACGAGGACACGTTGCTGGTCACGCGCGGTGTAGACGCGCTGATACAGAGTGTAGCGCGAGTAAGATCTGTAATGTCTAATTCAAACATTATGATCAAAAGTAAAATAATGTCTAAAGACACCGAGGAACAGAAACCACAAGGTGCAGTGAAAGTGAGTTTTTATTATTAATTTAGGACTATATATATATATATATATATATATATATATATATATATATATATATATATATATAGTATTTATGCATTATTTTTTTTTTATAGATGCACAAAAAGCACCGAATTAAACTATAGTCCTAAATTAATAATATATATTCTGGTGTGTGTGTGTGTGTGTGTGTGTGTGTGTGTGTGTGTGTGTGTGTGTGTGTGTGTGTGTGTGTGTGTGTGTGTGTGTGTTGGGTTCTTTTCTGTTTTGTACAAACAGCTGTGTAAAGTTTTACTGTGAAGTTTATATTTGTTACACTCAGTTTGTGGACTTTATATTAAATAAACAAAAACAAATGGTACTGAAAGTTCGCTCCACCCCATACGATTAATCAAAAAAATAATTGCCCAACTAATAGTAATAATAATAATAATAATAATATTAATAATAATAATAATAATAATAATGCTGTTAAACAGTTCAGAAGCTCTGTCTATTGTCCTTGATACGTGAAAACTAGACAATGCACAGTAATAACACTGATGAGCTGCGTTATTATTATTATTATTATTATTATTATTAATAAGCTCATAGCAACACTGATGAAATACACATACAGTACAAAAAAACCACACACACAAATAGAGAATGTGTTTAGCATTTTGTTTTTACATCTGCACATAATTTAGTCTGCACATCGTTTAGCAGCTGATTTAGAATTAAAAATGTCATGTATAAGTCTACATAATGAGTCTTTATTGGTCACATATGCAGTAGAGCACAGTGAAATTGTTTTCTTCACATACCCCAACATGTCAGGAAGCTGGGGTCAGAGCACAGGGTCATGATATGGTGACCTGACCTTCTGATCAGTAAACCAGAGCCTTAACCTCTAAGCCACCTCTGCCCCAGTGGTGAGAGAAACATGAATGTTCATAGCATCTATTACTTCTTACCCCACTATTTGCCAAATAATACAAATATAGACTTCTAAACACCGCTATTAAAAGCTTAATAAGAGAATACTGCAATTTTTGGGAAATTGCCGTTCCCGAGTTTGGCCACACGAGGGCAGTCATGTTCCATCCAGCACAACACACGACGCCTAAAACAGAAGGTAGGTTGTAGGTATTTTACTATTACTACTACTACTTCTAATAATGACCTCAATCGAAGTAATTAAATACGTAATGAACATTGTTGTCTATATAGCTGACCTCATTTTTCTACACAGCGAGTTAAAGGCGCACAACTATCAGAATCCCAGTTCATAATTGTGTTTGATTGGCCAAGTAGAATAAAGTGTGCGAGGAGTCCGACTCTTTTTGAGCTTATTGGACATTACGCATTGCTGTAATTATCTCATTGGCACTACTTAATTGCTCATAGTTTATTTGACGAATGCAACTGCTGCGACATATTTTGCCAATCTTAAGCTCAGCCGTCATTCTGGAGGCGCAGTTTTGGTTGATGCATGACATTTAGGTTCAAACACAGTGTGTACATCGACTGTAACACAGATAGTGAAAATGGAAATGTGAAAAGAGAAGGCCAGTGATTAGAGAGAGAGAGAATGGGGAAGAAGAAGACGTTAGCAGGTGAAAAGCAGTGCCTAGTGTTTGTTTTAGAAAAAGAGAGCTATTGTGTGACCGTTGGTGTAAGGCCCGCCTCCTCGCCTGTTCTCAACTAGGTCCTGTCGAGTGTGGATAAATAGGTGGGCGCTGCGCGAGAAGTTTTATTGAGCGATTTGACTTCGGGAGCAGCATCATGTCTGGAAGAGGCAAGGGTGGTAAGGGACTCGGCAAAGGAGGCGCTAAGCGTCACCGCAAGGTGCTTCGCGATAACATCCAGGGAATCACCAAGCCGGCTATTCGCCGTCTGGCTCGGCGTGGTGGTGTAAAGCGTATTTCTGGTCTGATCTATGAAGAGACTCGCGGTGTGCTGAAAGTGTTCCTGGAGAACGTGATCCGCGACGCCGTCACCTACACCGAGCATGCCAAGAGAAAGACCGTGACCGCCATGGATGTGGTGTACGCCCTGAAACGCCAGGGACGCACCCTGTACGGCTTCGGCGGTTAAACGCTCTTAACACCGAACGACGCGAACACAACGGCTCTTTTAAGAGCCACCCACATGTCTAGAAAAAGAGCTGTTCCGTGGGGGGGAGGCTTTTTCTTTCGTGAAGCATAAGGCATCAAACGCTGTACAGCAGTAGCATAAGTGGTAGATCTATTTGTATTTTTTTGTAATAATTCTCTCTCTCTCTCTTTTATATATATATAACTCCGTATATATTCAATATTGTATTATATATAATATTGTACAGTATACAATATTAGATACATATATATTAAATATTGTAACTTGTTTGATTAAAACAATTTAGATTTTAGTAGAAACTTCTATATTTCTCTTTCTCATACGCACGCTTGCATGCATATATAAGAGAGAGAGAGAGAAAAGTGGGGAAGTCAAGTTTTTTCTGTTTTTTCAAGCATAAGGTATCAAACGCTCTACACAAGTAGTAAAAGTGATAGATAAGAACTGTCTGTGTACATAAAAAGAATTTATTTTTGTTTTTTTGCACATCTTTATTTTTTTTATACATTTATATGCACAGTATTAAATATTATAACGTGTTTAAAATGAGTTACAAGACGGTTTTAGTAGAAACTTACTTCCGCATTTCTTTCTCTTTCTCTCTCTCTCTCTCTCTCTCTCTCTCTCTCTCTCTCTCTATATATATATATATATATATATATATATATATATATATATATATATATATATATATATATATATATATATATATATATATAATGTATATATATGTATATATATATATATATATATATATATATATATATATATATATATATATATGTATATATATATATATATATATATATATATATATATATATATATATATATATATATGTATATATATAATGTATATGTGTGTGTGTGTGTATATATGTATATGTGTATAATTTTTTTCAAGCCAATTGTTTTTTCATAGTGCACGTGATAAATTTAAAGTCTAGATGAAAAGAACAAATGTTGAATAAATGTTGACTAGGTGGGTGGGAAACAGTCAGTAGGAAAGTAGGAAGAGCTGAACAGAGCAGCAAAGACAAGAGTAAGACATTGTTAGTTGTAGGGGAGAAAGCATGTCCAACAAGAAAATGTGATTATAGGTGTAGGTCAGAAGACTCCTTCTGTCTTTGCCAGTGTCAGGGCTTCACCACTCGTACGCAGCGCTCCGCTCCGCTCTTGTAGTCCCGGGCCAAACAGGCACGCCTAGTTAGCACCAGCCAGCCCATCCGGCCTCCTCCTCTTTAGCTCGGTCGGATTCCTCCCTGACCCTAACAAAACACAGTCACCCTAATGCCCTTTATCCCAACTCCGCTATTGCCTTGTGTGTGTGTGTGTGTGTGTGTGTGTGTGTGTGTGTGTGTTGTATTCTATGCTGCTAGAGCATTCTTTTGAATGACTTCGTGCTGCTGGAACACTGTTTTGAATGACTACATGTTACTACAACAGTATTTAGAACTTTTACGTGCTTCTAGAACCTTAGTTTGAATTTCTATGTGTTACTAGAATACCATTTTCAGTTACTTCCTGTTGCTAGTCTTAATATGAATAACTTTGTGCTGCTAAAACCCCATTTTGCATTGCTCAGATTATACAAGCCCGAGAAACCGTGCTACAACCCTGTTGAGATTTACTCATCTCTGCATTTATCAGACTGCTAGGATTACCCAAAAGCCTGAACATTCGTGGGAGAGCAGCACTTCAGAAGTGCCCCCCCTCTGTCTCTCTCACTCACACACACACACACACACACAGAGCAAGAGAGAAGGCGAAAGAAAATAGATTGCTCTTTGTATGAAAAGTGGGTGGCTCTTAAAAGAGCCGTTGGGTTGATGAAGACGGCGGTAACGCGCTTCACTTGGAGCTGGTGTACTTGGTGACGGCCTTTGTGCCCTCGGACACGGCGTGCTTGGCCAGCTCGCCGGGAAGCAACAGGCGCACGGCGGTCTGGATCTCCCTGGAGGTGATAGTGGAACGCTTGTTGTAATGAGCCAGACGAGAAGACTCACCGGCGATGCGCTCAAAAATATCATTCACGAAGGAGTTCATGATGCCCATGGCCTTGGATGAGATGCCGGTATCAGGGTGCACTTGCTTCAGGACCTTGTACACGTAGATGGCGTAGCTCTCCTTCCTGGACTTTCTGCGCTTCTTGCCTCCTTTGCCGGCCGTCTTGGTCACGGCTTTCTTTGATCCCTTCTTGGGCGCGGTCTTGGCTGGATCGGGCATGATGCTGCTTGTCGAATAAACGAACAGAAAATGACTAACGCCCGCCTCGCGCCCGCTCTATTTACAGACCCACATGCTAATGACGTCCACACAAGACACCTTTTTTTGATTGGCCAAAATTCGATACCTCCTCCTGCATGGCGCCTCCTACTGCTCCTCCCTCCTCCGCTACGCTTTGTTTCCCTTCCCACCGTTGTATTTACAGTGCAACGTGCACTATGAAAAAACAATTGGCTTGAAAAAAATTATACACATATACATATATACACACACACACACACACATTATATATATATATATATATATATATATATATATATATATATATATATATATATATATATATATATATATATATATATATAGAGAGAGAGAGAGAGAGAGAGAGAGAGAGAGAGAGAGAGAGAGAGAGAGAGAAAGAAATGCGGAAGTAAGTTTCTACTAAAACCGTCTTGTAACTCATTTTAAACACGTTATAATATTTAATACTGTGCATATAAATGTATAAAAAAAATAAAGATGTGCAAAAAAACAAAGATAAATTCTTTTTATGTACACAGACAGTTCTTATCTATCACTTTTACTACTTGTGTAGAGCGTTTGATACCTTATGCTTGAAAAAACAGAAAAAACTTGACTTCCCCACTTTTCTCTCTCTTATATATGCATGCATGCGTGCGTATGAGAAAGAGAAATATAGAAGTTTCTACTAAAATCTAAATTGTTTTAATCAAACAAGTTACAATATTTAATATATATGTATCTAATATTGTATACTGTACAATATTATATATAATACAATATTGAATATATACGGAGTTATATATATATATATATAAAAGAGAGAGAGAGAGAGAGAGAGAGAGAGAGAGAGAATTATTACAAAAAAATACAAATAGATCTACCACTTATGCTACTGCTGTACAGCGTTTGATGCCTTATGCTTCACGAAAGAAAAAGCCTCCCCCCCACGGAACAGCTCTTTTTCTAGACATGTGGGTGGCTCTTAAAAGAGCCGTTGTGTTCGCGTCGTTCGGTGTTAAGAGCGTTTAACCGCCGAAGCCGTACAGGGTGCGTCCCTGGCGTTTCAGGGCGTACACCACATCCATGGCGGTCACGGTCTTTCTCTTGGCATGCTCGGTGTAGGTGACGGCGTCGCGGATCACGTTCTCCAGGAACACTTTCAGCACACCGCGAGTCTCTTCATAGATCAGACCAGAAATACGCTTTACACCACCACGCCGAGCCAGACGGCGAATAGCCGGCTTGGTGATTCCCTGGATGTTATCGCGAAGCACCTTGCGGTGACGCTTAGCGCCTCCTTTGCCGAGTCCCTTACCACCCTTGCTTTTTTTTTTTTTTTAATGAGTTTTATTGAAATTATACAAAATTCACAATCTTACACAAGTCATATTCAGAAAGAAAGGGAGAGAAAAAACTTACATAGTCAAAGTACAATTACACGCAAATATTGTCCCACACTGAAGAGTCTTTAAACCAAGATGTGCTGCTTTTTAGTCTTCTTAGCTCTTTTTGAATGTCCTTGAATACAACATCACTGGATATAAACGTTTGATTTATAGTCATTCTGGACCTTGTTTTCCAGAGTTTAGATTTAGTCAAACATATTATGAACCAAATGAAGTCATGCTGAGTCTTGCTACAATTTTCTTTAAAAATACCATAGAAAATTGAGTTCATATTTATTTCTATATTGAGACCAATGATTTTTAATTTAGCCCATGTTTCTTTAGCGCGATAACACTCTAACAGGAAATGTTCGAGTGTTTCCTCTTCATTACAATTAGGCATCGGGCATTTACTGGTTTTTACAAAACAGCTCCATTTTACAACCGCTCTTACTGGGAGCCTTCTTACAGCGACTAACCAAGTTGTATCTCTCAGGTGTTCAGATAGGATTTTATTCTGTAAGTTTTGGAGACATTCTTTGTTTTGGTCTTCCTCCAAATTTCTGAAAGCCACAGGGTTACAATAAACTCGATCAACAATTAAAAGATATATTTCTTTGCTCGAGTCTTTCGCCCAATCGATGTTTAGATCTTTAAATTTGTCAGTGAAGTCGGAAAACATCAGTTTATAATACGGAATTCCTTTCCTCGATGGACCTTTTTTAGATTTCCAGTTAGAGATGTTCCCTATCCATTCGGTTTGCCTGGCAATACCACTCGCGATGATTTTGCACACTGCTATTTTAGTTTTTAGGGATATATCGACAGCCCCAAGGCCTCCCAGTTCCCTTCTCTTAAAAAGGAGCTCACGTTTTGTAACCTCACGAGTCGTATCCCATATGAAATTACAGCATATTTTATGAAGTCTTTTTACCCAAACTTCTGTCGGAGGTAAGATGCATGATAAAAACAGTATTTTTGATAATAGAAAAGTTTTAATAATATTTATTCTAGTTTTATAACTTAGATTACATGATTTCCATTTATCAATTTCATCTTGTATTATTTCTTCTTTTTTTGACCAGTTATGGTCGACACAGCCATTATTATCTATATATATACCTAAAACCTTTAATTGCTGAACTTCTGGGACATCTATGGGAAATTTGTTTTTTTCATTTCCAATCCAGACACATTCCGTTTTAGCTTTATTTAAGGAGGCTCCAGAGACTTGCTCATACTCGCTAAAATATTCAAAGATGATGTCTAGTTCTTGTTTAGATTTCACAAATACAGTTATGTCATCAGCATAAGCAGAGATCACGACTCTGTTCTTTCCTATTTGAAGACCTTTAAGTCTATGATCATCTTGGATTTTTTGTACAAGTGGGTTTATAGATAAAATATATAGGGCTGCACTCAGAGGGCACCCTTGCTTTACACCCCGCATAACTTCAAATGGTTCAGTCAAAGAACCGTTAACATTTACTTCAACCGTCGATTTAACATAAAGGCATTTAATCATGTTTATGAAATTTTCAGGGAATTGATACAGTTTTAAAATCTCCCACAAATAGTCTCTTGAGATGTAGTCAAATGCTTTTCTTTGGTCCAAAGCCACAATGTAAAAACTGTCACCATTTTTATCAAAAACTAGTTCTCTTAATGTGTTCAAGTTGTCCCACATAAATCTTCCCTTTATTGCACATGTTTGTTGTTTAGCTATTATTACATCCAAATAGTCACTCATCCTGTTCATAATGGTCTTTGCAAAAATCTTATAATCGACATTCATTAGGGTGAGATGTCTCCAGTTGTTGATATCACACATTTCACCCTTTTTATACAACAAGGATAAAACGCCTTCATAGAACGAGTCATGCATGTAACCTCTAGCGATCCCATCATTAAAGGCTTGCGTTAATAATTTAGCCAAATCTATGGCGCATGCATGATAAAAATCAGACGGGAGACCATCTTTCCCTGGAGACTTTTTTAGATTTAATTGTTTAATGGCATCAACAACCTCAGCCTCTTTTATTTCCTCACCTAAGCTCTTGGAAGGCGGGTCAACACTATTTTTTACATTCAAAAAGGTTTTTAGGAGTTTATTATCTATTTCAATTGAGTTGTACATGTTTGAACAAAGGATCCGAACAGCATCTCTGACGTCTTTAGGATTTTTCACTATAGTTCCATTATCTGTTTTAATGGCTTCGATATATTGGGCTTCTTTCCTTTTATTAAATAGTGAAATTGCTTTTGTTTGATTTAGAAGTTCATCGGAAATTATTCCTGCTCGGACTTGAATGTTCAGTAAAAACTCACTATTTAAAGTTTCTATCTCTTTTTTCAAATCCTTTAAGTTGTTTTCCTCACTTTCATCTCTTGTATTTTTCAGTTTTAGGTTTATATATTGTGTCATAATTGTATTGTATTTCTCATTTTTTTCTTTATTAAAACATAGACATTTGTATTTAAGAAATTTTTTAATCTGAATCTTAAAAACTTCCCACAAATCACAATAATTGGTAGTGAGGATATCTAAAGTTTTAATCCTATTAATTTCTTCTTTTAATTCTACAATCAATAAAGGACTTTTCAAAATTTGAGTGTTTAATTTCCAATAGTTTCTTCTTTCTTCATTTTTAAATCTAATGCCACATATAACTGTCAAGTGGTCCGACTCAACCAAGAGTTTTGTTGTATAAAATTTTGCCTCAAAATTATTATTAATATATATCCTGTCAATTCTAGTTTTACATGTTTTATCAAACCTTGTAAAGTCCACTTTCTCTGGATATAATGTCCTAAAGATGTCGGTGAAATGCTGTTCATTCATTATAGATTTAAGGACACCACCTTCTCTCCTAATTTTACATATTTTGGAAGACATTTTATCATTATAATCTGTGATTGTATTAAAATCACCGCATACAATGGTATAGAAACCGACACACAGGAGCATTTTAAGCTTTTTAAAAAGCCGGATTTTACCAACAGTATCCTGTGCTGTGTATACATTTATTACTCTAATTTTTTTTGTGCAATAAAACACATCTATAAACATTAATCGACCAGGAATTATTTCACGGCTCTTAATTATTTTAAATTTATTGTTATAAAATAAGGTCGCAATACCATCAGCTTTACTTTCACCTATTGAAAAGATTGAAGGACCTTTGATCCATAAACTTTGAGCGTCCTGTACGTCTGCAAAACTGCTTAATCTGGTCTCTTGTATACATAAAATATCAACATGTTCTCCACTCAATATATTTAACTTTTTCACTTGATTCATTTTTGCCTGAATCCCTCTAACATTACATGTGGCAACAGTTAAATTTGAAAAAACCATAGAAATTAAGATAAGAATCTTCTCCGATAGATATTATTGCATGTCCATTAGTCCACATTTTCTCAACATTATCCACATCATTTAACCTTAATTCCTGCAGACATATATCACATTTCTTTTTAAATGATATAGGAATTGAAGTTAAAATCAAAGACATCATGTCAAAAAAAGGGAAGAAAAGTAGGCGATATACATCATTCCTTAACCTTTTTTGCATTGTCAACATTTCCAGGAGAATTCCTCTTTCGCCTTTGGCGTTTATATGGATAGTCTAAAGTGTTTTTACCTTTCGCCAGCGTGGGAGTGTCCGCAGTGTCACCTGTGTTGTCGGCGATTGTCTGAGTTGTTCCACTTTCACCAGCTGGATGCGATGATTCCTCTCGGCCCTGTAGGCTTCCTGCAGGTGTAGAAATGATCTGGGTCGCTCCACTCTCTCCCTCTGAGCACGTAGGCTCCTCTGGGGCTTGTGGACCTCCTTCAGGGGTTGAGCCGATCCGAGTCTCGCCGACTTCTACAGCTGATAGCGCAGGAAACTCCGATGCTTGCCGTCTCTCCACAGACGAAAGACTGGGCGGAGATGCTCCGCTGCTTCCAGCAGGTACTTCCGGTGTCTTCCGTCTCCCTTCCGGGATCAGAGATTCGGCGCTGCTCTCAGAGTCCTCGCTGTCTTCGCTGTCGCTGGTATCGGTGCTGCTTGAGTCACTCCCAGATGTCGAGTCGTCCTCACTTGTGTGTAGTTTATTTTCTTCCCAGTTTTTATCCTCTTTATCGTTTGTTTTGGTTTCTGTGTTATGTGCGTTTTGTGTTGCATTCTGGTCAATGTCTTTTTGATTTTTCGGCAGTCTTAATTTATAGCTGTAAGAATTTGGGCATTGGAAATATATATGCCCAGTTTCATTACATAAATTACATACTTGTGTATTTCTACAACTCTTTCCTTTGTGGCCAAAGCTTCCGCATTTCCAGCACTTTGTTTTCTCACAGTCCTTTGCCTGATGGTCGGAATCGTTACATATAAAACATCGCTTTGTTTGGCCGGGGTATGTAATCGTTCCATTGTATGGTCCCATGGAAATGGAATTTGGTATCTGGAATATACTTCCGTCGGGGTTTTTCTTGAGTTTTATTTTATATCTCCTGACTCCATACCATATCCCGAACTGGTCCAGTGGCTTGTCAACAGGGTTCAGTATCTCACCAAACCTTAAGAGGTATTGTTCTACATCCGAGTCAGCGATTCTCCCAGTCCAAAACTTTACTACAATGCTCTTTACGTCTTGGGGAGCTGATGTAGTCATCTCCCAGTTTTTCCAGAATTCACTTCCTGTATTATTATTAAAAATTTGAGAAAATGTTTGAAGTGCCTGTTCTTTGGTAAAACATATTTCATACTCTTTTCTGTTAGGCATTGCAATAAAAGAGTATACATCTGTAGTCGATATCCATTGACTACTTAAAAGGTTTACTCCGACTTCAGACCTGTCTGGCGCTTCTCCTTCTCCACTGTAACGTAGTCTGACCCAGTGCCTCCCCGCCGACGGCGAGGAGGCCCCACGGGGTGACATACCGAACCCCGGGTGGCGATAATTATCACCTCGTTAAAGGTGTTTTTGTTGTTGATGTTGTTGTCGTTAAAGTCTTTAGTTTCAAATTACGAACGAGGGTACCACTTGCAAAAAGAGAGTATTAATTACCACCCTTGCCTCTTCCAGACATGATGCTGCTCCCGAAGTCAAATCGCTCAATAAAACTTCTCGCGCAGCGCCCACCTATTTATCCACACTCGACAGGACCTAGTTGAGAACAGGCGAGGAGGCGGGCCTTACACCAACGGTCACACAATAGCTCTCTTTTTCTAAAACAAACACTAGGCACTGCTTTTCACCTGCTAACGTCTTCTTCTTCCCCATTCTCTCTCTCTCTAATCACTGGCCTTCTCTTTTCACATTTCCATTTTCACTATCTGTGTTACAGTCGATGTACACACTGTGTTTGAACCTAAATGTCATGCATCAACCAAAACTGCGCCTCCAGAATGACGGCTGAGCTTAAGATTGGCAAAATATGTCGCAGCAGTTGCATTCGTCAAATAAACTATGAGCAATTAAGTAGTGCCAATGAGATAATTACAGCAATGCGTAATGTCCAATAAGCTCAAAAAGAGTCGGACTCCTCGCACACTTTATTCTACTTGGCCAATCAAACACAATTATGAACTGGGATTCTGATAGTTGTGCGCCTTTAACTCGCTGTGTAGAAAAATGAGGTCAGCTATATAGACAACAATGTTCATTACGTATTTAATTACTTCGATTGAGGTCATTATTAGAAGTAGTAGTAGTAATAGTAAAATACCTACAACCTACCTTCTGTTTTAGGCGTCGTGTGTTGTGCTGGATGGAACATGACTGCCCTCGTGTGGCCAAACTCGGGAACGGCAATTTCCCAAAAATTGCAGTATTCTCTTATTAAGCTTTTAATAGCGGTGTTTAGAAGTCTATATTTGTATTATTTGGCAAATAGTGGGGTAAGAAGTAATAGATGCTATGAACATTCATGTTTCTCTCACCACTGGGGCAGAGGTGGCTTAGAGGTTAAGGCTCTGGTTTACTGATCAGAAGGTCAGGCCACCATATCATGACCCTGTGCTCTGACCCCAGCTTCCTGACATGTTGGGGTATGTGAAGAAAACAATTTCACTGTGCTCTACTGCATATGTGACCAATAAAGACTCATTATGTAGACTTATACATGACATTTTTAATTCTAAATCAGCTGCTAAACGATGTGCAGACTAAATTATGTGCAGATGTAAAAACAAAATGCTAAACACATTCTCTATTTGTGTGTGTGGTTTTTTTGTACTGTATGTGTATTTCATCAGTGTTGCTATGAGCTTATTAATAATAATAATAATAATAATAATAATAATAATAATAATAATAATAATAATAATAATAACGCAGCTCATCAGTGTTATTACTGTGCATTGTCTAGTTTTCACGTATCAAGGACAATAGACGGAGCTTCTGAACTGTTTAACAGCATTATTATTATTATTATTATTATTATTATTATTATTATTATTATTATTATTATTATTATTACTATTAGTTGGGCAATTATTTTTTTGATTAATCGTATGGGGTGGAGCGAACTTTCAGTACCATTTGTTTTTGTTTATTTAATATAAAGTCCACAAACTGAGTGTAACAAATATAAACTTCACAGTAAAACTTTACACAACTGTTTGTACAAAACAGAAAAGAACCCAACACACACACACACACACACACACACACACACACACACACACACACACACACACACACACACCAGAATATATATTATTAATTTAGGACTATAGTTTAATTCGGTGCTTTTTGTGCATCTATAAAAAAAAAATAATGCATAAATACTATATATATATATATATATATATATATATATATATATATATATATATATATATATATATATAGTCCTAAATTAATAATAAAAACTCACTTTCACTGCACCTTGTGGTTTCTGTTCCTCGGTGTCTTTAGACATTATTTTACTTTTGATCATAATGTTTGAATTAGACATTACAGATCTTACTCGCGCTACACTCTGTATCAGCGCGTCTACACCGCGCGTGACCAGCAACGTGTCCTCGTTACTAACATGTCACTTCCGACAGAATTTACACTGCAAGCGCGCAGGTACAGCATATAATGACAAACTTAAATTAAACTAAACCTTTTGAACAGCTTGCACCAGTTTCCCCTGCCCCTTACACACAGTGGAGCATTTTGGCTATAAACATAAGTTCAATTCAATTCAATTTTATTTGTATAGCGCTTTTTACAATAGACATTGTCTCAAAGCAGCTTTACAGAATATCAACACGGTATACAGATATTAAAGGTGTGAATTTATCCCAACTGAGCAAGCCACTGAGTGGCGACGGTGGCGAGGAAAAACTCCCTAAGATGTTTTAAGAGGAAGAAACCTTGAGAGGAACCCGACTCAGAAGGGAACCCGTCCTCATCTGGGTAACAACAGATAGTGTGAAAAAGTTCATTATGGATTCATATGAAGTCTGTATGGCGTTAGGAGCAGCCGTAATCACACGAGTTGAAATTCATGTTAGATGCTCTGTTGTCGTCGATAGCAAAGTAAGCAGGATAATTGTTAGTGTAAAGAAGATTGTACTGCTATTCCTCCTAAGGCCACATCGACTGGAGGGGAGAAGAGAACATATTTATTCATTCATTTATCTTACACAAAATTTTATTTTCATTAATAGTTTGTTTACGTACACACACACACACACACATGCACATGCACACGTACACGCACGCACGCACACACACACACACACACACACACACACACACACAGTCGGGGCCAAAAGTCTGAGAGCACTAGTGGAAAATGTTTCTATTTTGCATTTTTTTATTATTTAATTTTAGAATTTTCATTCGAAATTGTATTATTGACTACAACTTCAATACAAAATTAATAAATAAAAAAGTAGAATCTTTAAAATATTTACAAGAGATTCAGAGTTTCTTAATGTTTACAGTTGCAGAATTTAAAAGAAAAAATATATATATATCCAAAATATTAAACATTTACTTTCTTTGTTTAAAATATGAATAAATTCTAAAACCAATTTATTTCAAAATGTAAGAGAAAAAAAAAACAGATTTTCAATGTGGTCTCAGACATTTGCGTGTGTGTGTGTGTGTGTGTGTGTGTGTGTGTGTGTGTGTGTGTGTGTGTGTGTGTGTGTGTATTTCTGTATTCTACTATACTGTATTCTTACCTTGCTGATGGGTCAGAATCGACTGCAATGAGAAAATGCATATCCCTGCGCAAAAAATATACATTATAGGAACATTTGATAGGTTGTGTTTTTAATCTATAAAAGGTATTGTCTTTTTAAATGATGACAATTTACAAGTGATATTAAATCAATCATAGTGTACTGTAAAACGAGATTTTTAAAAATACTTGAAATCTGTTTGATACTTGAAATCAGAATTTCTTACCTTCTTCGACATAGATCAGAAAGTCATTTCTTTGACCCTTTAAACTCTGAGCTGTCCACTTGGTGTATCACTAAATGGTTATTTAGTTTATTTAAAAGGCAAATGCACTTTGTGTTCTTCAAATGCAAATAAGTTTGACTCAAACGACAGTCTACAGAAAAGTTTAAAAAAAAAACATGAAGCAAAAAGCTTCCATTTACATTTTATACATACATAAATATATACATATATAATATAGGTATAGGTTTTATCCAGCGAGATAACTGATTTATGAATCAATGTCTGATTCATCAAAACTGTTGTACAAATGTGTGACGCAAAAGCAAAAATGTCAGGCTAAAACTGATGTGATGGATCATCCAGCGTTCCCTTTAGTCATCTGATGATACATTTATTATAGATTCTCCTTCAAACATTGTTTAACTGACTTTCAGAGTTAAGAAGTTTTCATTTTTGGCAATGAGACACAGAATCATTACTGTGACAAAACATTAATAACTTCTCCATCTGAACTGTTAAAATGTGCAGATTCATTGTATTTTAATATGAAACTGTTCTCAAAAAATAATATTAGACACCAGGATAATATTCATTAATAATAGCACCTAATATTCATTAGCATTGAATTTATTAAAACACTGTGCTATTCTATCACACACCTTTGAATCATGTTAATTTAAATACTATAGTTATAGTACCTGTCAGTGCCAACATCCCCACAAGATTTCATAATGTAATGGGTTTACATTAATACTACATGAATCGATCACGCTCACTTTATATAATTCAATCTTGTAATTTGAAACTTGTGTAAATTAAGCTTAGCATAAGCAGTGAAATCGTGTTTTGATGAGAAATTTAATATTTCTTTGTAAACTATAAATCATATTTTTTCTCAAATCTAGTCTACCGCATGTTCCATGTTTTGTTGAAACATTGTAATTGTAAAGCAACATTGGTTATGAGTAAGGAGCTATATAAATTACACATATTATTATTATTATTATTATTATTATTATTATTATTATTATTATTATTAATAATAATAATAATAATAATAATAATAATAATAATAATAATGTATTTTTTTATTTATGATATATTTTAACTGTTGAAGCATATGTAATTAAATGGTGATTTCAGTGGTGGTAACACTGTATACAGTGCCTTGAATCCACTTTCAGGTGTTTTGGAGTTCTTAATGATCTGTTTTAGGAAAAATAGTATTTTGAATACATTTTGCATTAGGCTACTCAAAGCAGCTGGAGTGCCGATCTTATTTGCTTCTGCAGGATGTGTTTGAAAAAGAACTTAACTAATTCATGTGGCAGCTGCGCAATGCATAAAATCATGCAGATACAGGTAAGTATTTCAGTAAGCTTCAGTTAACATTCACACCAAACATCAGAATCTCAGTGATCTCAGTGATGATGGTATGAATGTTGGTGCCAGACGAGCTGGTTTGAGAATTTTAGCGGCTGATCTGGGATTTTCACAGACAGCAATCTCTTGAGTTTACACAGAATGGTGGAGAAAAACAAACACCTTGTTGATGAAAGAGGACAGAGGAGAATGGACAGACTGGTTCGAGCTGACAGCAAGGCTATGGTAATGATAATTTACACTTTACAAGTGTGGAGAGCAGAAAACCCTCTTGCAACATACAATACGTCTAACCAAATGAGGTGGATAAGCTACAACCATATTAATTCCACTCCTGTCTGTGAGCCAAGAACAGGAACCTGAGGCTAGAGTGGGCGTGGACTCACTGGAACTGGACAGTTGAAGCATGGAAAAACATTGCCTGATTTGATGAGTCTTGATTTCTGTTGTGACATGTAGATGATAGGGTCAGACATTGGCATCAGCAGCATGAACCTGCATTGTGTCAACAGTCCAGACTGCTGCTGGTGGTATAACGGTGTGTAGAATGTTTTCTTTCTATTATGTGATCCTATGTGAACCTTTGCTTTCAGCATATGGTGTGAACCCCTTGGTCAGAAATAACCGAAACTAAACATTTTCCCTGTTTTTACTGTTGATCAGTCCTGCACATCGGCTTGTAAGAATTTTAGCTCGTTTCTCAGTACAGAACAGCTTCAGCTCTGGAATGTTGGTGATTTTCCTGACATGAACTGCTTGCTTGTGGTCCTTCCACAACATTTCTATTGGATTAAGGTCAGGACATTGACTTGGCAAATTCTGAAACATGAATTTTATTCTCTTTTAACCATCCTTTGGTGGACCCTTGTGTGCTTGTGTGCTTAGGGTTGTTGGCCTGCTGCATGACCCACTTTCTCTTGAGATTCAGTTCACAGACAGATGTCCTGAAACTTTCCTTTAGAATTCAGTTATAATTCAGAATTCATTGTTCCATCAATTATTGAAAGGTTCTCATAAGTAAGGTTCTTATGCTGGAATGTAGTGTTTGCTTTCTCCAAACATAACACTTCTTATTTAAACCAAAAGGTTATATTTTTCCACGTAATCATTAGCAAACTGCAGATGGGCTGTAATGTTCTTTTTGGAGAGAAGTGGTTTTCTCCTTGTAACACTGTAATTCACTCCATTGTTGTTCAGTGTTCTCCCGATGGTGAACTCATGAACATTAACATTAGCCAATGTGAGAGAGGCCTTTGTTTGCTTAGAAGTTACCCTGGGTTCCTTTGTAACCTCAGGACTTTTACGTCTCAATTTTGAAATGATTTTGGTTGGTCAAATGTTAACCCCATCCCCCACTCCCATCCATTTAATAGTTATAGTTGAAATGAAGCGATCTGGCAGCCCGATATTCAGGTCTCGCCCTCAGCACTTACTGTAGAACAGCGGTGCTACAGAGACGCAGACCACATGCCAACTCTCTCTCTCTCGCTCTCGCTCTCTCTCTCTCTCTCAATGTTCCCTAGTTTATAACTTATAACCTTGGTACCCAAAGTTTCCCCCTTTTTAATGTAACTTAGTTCCATTTAATTTTGTGCCAGATCAACAAAAAAACCTCCAGTATGTTTATCCCTGAAAAGAAAATGAAACAGAACACACACACGCTGCTTGTATAATAGAAAACAGTTGACCTGTATTAAATGACTCAATGTTTTTAAGTCTGTTTTTACATCTGTTACGCTTCCGCCGGTGGATGGCGCTGCGGCGTCGAAGCACAAAGACTGCTGCAGAGCGCGCGTGCACGAGACTCTGACAGATGGACACGCGCGGCTCGTTTGTTTTGATTTACTTCCTGTCCAGGTATTGGCTTATGTTCGAGGGTGTGTCTTTATTTCTCGAGGTGTCTATGCTTTAGTTTAATTATGTTGGTTATTTAAACCCCTCGTGCGGCTGCGCACTTCGCGCAGTATTATAGTTTGTAACGTTAGTAGTGTTTAAGGAGTATAGCTTTAGCACTGTGTTAGAATGCGTGTAGCATGCTAGCGGTCTCAGTTCCATGTTCTGTTTTCGAGTAATGCCTAGACTGTAGTTCCATGGTTGATCCAGCTAGTCCTGTTCAGCATAGACCGCGTTTCTTGTGTTTTGTTAGTTTGTTTATCAATAAAGACGGCGCTCCTGCGCTTACTTCCTGCTAACTGTCCTGTGTCGTTACATCACATTCCTGTCCAGTGAAGTGATTATTTGGTGATAATAATAATAATAAATTTTATTATTATTATTATTGCAACATAGTACATGCGGTCATACACATTAGGGTTAGTGTGCTACATGGGATACACAGTGGTCATTACTAAAGCCATTAATGTACTTTTTGAGTTCTAAATGAATAGTTCGATTCATATCTTGCAGAAACTTAATTTATCTAATTCTAAAGCATCATTGTTATATTTTTTTTCTGTCAAACAGTGAGATGGCAATATTTTGATGGGTGTGGAAGGCCTCACTGGGACATTTTGTATTAGTAGTGTAAAACATATGCATTGGCTTACATATTGGTAGACATGCAAATTAAAAAATATATATACATGTAGGAAACACTTAAGAGACTTAATCTATATGTAACAAGAAAATGTAGGAATGGGATAAGCTGACTTAAACATCTAGTTATCTAGTTGGTGGCTGTGCTCAGGTGGTAGAGCAGGTTGTCTAATCGTAGGGTTGGAGGTTCGATTCCTGGCCCACATGACTCGAAGTGTCCTTGGGCAAGACACTGAACCCCAAGCTGCTCCTGATGTCAAGTTAGCACCTTGCATGGCAGCTCTGCTACCATTGGTGTGAGAATGGGTGAATGGGAAACACTGCTAAGGTTAAAAAGCACTATATAAGTGCAGACCATTAGTTATGTCAATATTCGTGTAGGAAAGTTCCTCATATTCAGAGTTGGGCTAGGCAGGTGCTCAAGTTGCTATGATTTAATAAAGCAGCATGTCAGTTACATTTATGTGTTTAAATAAGAAATCATTCACAGTGCATATACACTATAAAGAAAACAGTCACCCACTATTTATTTGATAGCACATTGTGCTATTCTGTGTGTCACATTTTTATTAAATTAAAGAGACCAGAGTGGGGCGCACGGTGGCTTAGTTCTCAGCACGTTCGTCTCCCACCTCCAGGGTTGGGGGTTTGATTCCCACCACAACCCTGTGTGTGCGTAGTTTGCGTGTTCTCCCTGTGCTGCTCCCCCTGTCCAGGGACATGCATGGTAGGCTGATTGGCATGTCCAAAGTGTCTGTAGTGTATGAATGGGTGTGTGAATGTATATGTGAGTGTGCCTTGCAATGGACTGGTACCCTGTCCAGGGTGTACCCTGTCCTGTGCCCTATGATCTCTGGGATAGGCTCAAGGTTCCTGTATGATAGGAGATGTAGAAAATGGGGATGGATGGAAACGAGAGTGAAATTTTATTATCCTGAGTATCCAGTTACACAAATGGAGAAGTGAGTTTAGATTTGGCTAAATAAATCATACAATCTAGAAACAAACAAGTGGGATATAATCAGTGGTTGATTTTAGACACAATCATTCCTGATATTATTAATAATACTGCTGTTGGTTTGAGTTGAGCACTGACAATCAAGTTAAAAGAAGATGAAGCCAGCATTTAGTGGTTTGGGTTTTTTTTTTTTTTGTTTGTTTTGTTTGTTTGTTTTTACAGTGGAGTGATGAGAAGAAATCCTCAGAGACTGGTACAGTGTCCTCCCAGGAATCCATGGCTAATCATAGGCTGAAGTGTTTCAGAGACATTCTGGACATTTTTTCTGTTTCTGAAAGCAGGACCTCGCACTCGCCGCGCAGTACTGGCCATTATCTTCTATGGAAACTAGCTAAGGTTTGTCCAAAAAGTCGCTAGATATGTTGCTAGATGCTTTAAAAAAAAAAAAAAAAAGGTTGCTAAAGGGGTCTGAGAAGTGGACCGCAGCTGTCCCTGTTAAAATGAATGAGTGAACGGGAGGAGGAGGAGGGGCTGCAGCGGGGAGTCATATTTTGAGTGAAAGGATTGTATTCGTGTTCTTTTGAAAATAAACCCTTTAAAGTGATTGTTATTTTTTATTTATTGATGTTTTATCATTCAAGCACTTTTTAACCACTTTTTTAACATAAAAAAAATTGGCTATTTTCAAGGTTTTCCAGTACTTAAATTTCCAAATGCCAAATTCAAGCACCTTGTACAAACCCTGTGGTAATAATTTTTCATGGATACATTTCCCAAACAAACAAACTAAAAAACTTCTAGTACTTCTAATTAATAAACCTATAACATCAGTTAGCTAGTATTTTCAAGTGCTAAACCCAAACCTCACACATTTGATGTTTTTTCTTTCTTTTTGTTCTTTGAACACACACTTCTTCTTCTTCTTCTTCTTCTTCTTCTTCCGCTTCTTCTTCTTCTTGTTTCAGATATATTTCTGCCACCTGTAAGTCAGAATGACAAAATTCTTGACTGTAATATCACTCAGGTAAAATAAATAAATCAATGAATTAATAAATAAGTAACAGTAAACTGATTTTCTGCAAATTTCATGGAACTATAAATAGACATTTTAGTGTATTAAATACAAATTATATCACACTGCTGTTGCACTCTGGAATCTGATAGGTCAGAAGGTCTGAAGGTTGCAATTCATATCTCAGGTTTATATTAATGTGCTCATTGTAATAAGTTATCCTTTCTATGATAGCAAATCATTCACAGAGACTTCTCTGGCAAACATTCCACATAATCAAAGTCTAATAATAAACAGATTTGTGCTATACTACTTTAATAAAAACTTTTAGTCGTTGATATGGTGAAGCTATCTATAAGGAGGTGTTTATTTAAGATTTATGGAAAGAGACTCGGGCCACAGATTTCTCCAGATTCTGAATTTTTTCATGATATGATGTGCTGTAGATGATGAGATATTCATAGCCTTCACAATTTTACATTGAGGAGCATTATTCTGAAATTGTTCCACAAATTGTAGATGTAGTTTTTCGCAGATTGGTGTACAGAGGCCCATCTTTACTTCTGAAAGACTCTGCCTCTCTAAGATACTCTTTTTATACCCAATCATGTTACTGACCTGTTGCCAGTTAACATAATTAGTAGCACAATGTTCCTCCAGCTGTTTCTTTTTAGTAACACTTACTGTTCCAGCCTTCTGTTGCCCCGCCCAAATTATTTTGAGACGTGTTGCGCCCATGAATTCAAAGTTACCTATTTTTTTTCCTTTAAATGCTACATTTCCTCAGTTTACACATTTGATTTGTTTTTTATGTTCTACCGTGAATAACATATGGGTTTATGAGATTGCAAATCATTGCATTCTGTTTTTATTTACATTTTTCACAACGTCCCAACTTTTTTGGAATTGGGGTTGTAGTACTTCCTCCCATTACCCAGGAAAGTGAGATGTTGCTGTTTACAAATGTCAACATGTTTTTGATAATTATTGAGCATCACACCAAAAATTAATTAATGAGGACTGTCACCAAATTTCTGAAGCTAGGCCAAACATCCTAGCACTAGTTGACAAAAGTTAGTTTAGCATTTTTTGCTATGTGCCAAATTTGGTCATACAAATGGAGCAGAGCTAAGATCAGATAGCTGTTTATGAGGAACTGTATGTCTGATCAAGCTGAAATTTGATATGGTAGATATACCGTATGTGCTAATCTATAATAGATTCTCATGATGACTTAATTACTGAAAAAAAACATGCCTGTCATTGGCCAATCAGATATCAGATAATTGAAAAGTTTCCCATTAGGTTATTGCCACAAAACTTGAATAGAAAGTTCAGGGATGGACCTCCTAGTATCCAATGCAATCTCGCTCAAATTGGCTACCTGGGGCGTGCTGTTCATGTTTATAAGGGTCAGCGTTAAGTTCAAATAGCTGTTTCTCAGGAACCAAAATGCCAATTGAGCAGAATTTGCTGTGCGCTTTCTGTTAATCTGTAACTGAATTACTTCAAAAATGTCTGCCTTCTGCCAGTCGGCTTTCAGCAGGTAGGTTACACAACTAGCATTGAGCCATCATCACAAAATGTGATATGCATAAGTATGTTCACATATGGTCTCTTTATTGTTCTATGAATCTTGACAAGAACTGGCCACTGGGAGTGCTATATGCAGGGAGTGTTTGGACAGATTGCCTCTTATCGCTATATTACTATTATTATTAGCAGTAGAAGTAGTTGTATTATTATTATTATTATTATTATTATTATTATTATTATTATTATTGCAGTAGTAGTACTGATATTTCCTACCGTTTTTTAAGTTTCATTTTCCACCTCTGGTTCTGTAGTCCAACAGATCTGACGCACTGAAGGCTGGGCATTGGCAGATATCGTCTATGATGAAAAATTAGTATTATTTATTTATTTACTTATGAATCTACCATACATGTCATGAACACAAACCTTTTGAATAATTTTGTCCCTCACAGTAGGGTTCATAAGATACTCACTGATGTTAAACTTCAATCTCAGAAATGCCCTCTTAGTAACAGGCACTAAAAAAATTAGCAATGTTGATATTTAGCAGCTGTTGTAAAACTTAATTTGACTTCAAATGTATATGAAATTGTGAACTGGATATAAAAGTGTAACCTGGAACCCCATAGACTTCCACTTCACAGAGCGTGAGAGCCTGGATAACATTGGGAACTATGATGTTCACATAACGACCCCTCATGTTGCAGGTGTAATTTGCAGAGGCACCAGCAGGGATGCTAGAGATAACGACACATCTGTGGGGAGAGAGAGAGAGACTTTGACTTTTAAAATATAATTTATTCTACAATTAAAAAACCTTAACATACAGAACACATTGTTTTAACAACCATTACCAATTGAAAAAGAGATTCTCGCCTCTTATAAGTCACCCCTTTGTTTACACACCATTTCTTCTCAAACATCGGAAGATCACCATTCATTTGGTAAAATTCATACTTTAATCTAATCCTAGACTCAACCAAGGCCTTAAATAATTTAACCATGTTTACTTCTTTCCCTTCTGATCCCATTTTGTCAGCCTTCCAAATGGCTAATTTTGCTTGACCGACCAAAAAATTCGAATAGGTACAGATTTCCTGCCTGTGGCGAGAATATCTACCCCCATAAATAAACCCTGTTTTCAAGAAAATGATCCCCAAACTACGAAACATTGTATACAATAGATTAAAGAGCGGAGATAATTTACAACATTCACAAAAGACATGAAACACAGTATCAAGTTCATCACACAAAGTACACAGTGGAGACGGTGCATATTTACATTTAAACAAAAACACTTTTGTTGGTAATGCACAATGTAAAATCTGCCACTGTAAGTCACCAGACTTTTTTTGGTAGAGGGTTCTTATACAATAACCGCCATGAAGGTTCATTATCTCCCGACTTCAAGAAATGAGTCCTCCATTTTGTATGCCTCCTCCCCCTTAGATGTCTGACAAAGTAGGACTTTACACAGGAAATATATGCATTTTGTTTGTTCACCATGGAAAACAGAAGACTTTGCAAGCCTTTAAAGGATAACAACATGTTTACATTGTCTCCATTGTTAATTTGAGCTATCTGTGGAGTTATGTACACTTCTGGAAAAAAAAAGACCTTTGTGTTACCATCGGACATAAACTTGGTTATATATTATCCCACAAACATGCAGGAAAAGATGTTTTCAAATCCTTTAATATGTTCCCGACTATTCTCTTTGATCTACCAGTAATTCTTCTAGTTAGATTCTGTACTGAAAAACATTCTCTATTCGACAAGTCAAACAGGTTTCCAACTTTAGTTATCTTAACTTTAGAAATTTCGGCGTTGGATATAATGCATTTTTTTTAGAAAACCAAGGACTGTGCAGAAGTGGTTCATCAAAACCAAAATGTTCTTTCCGCTCCGACTTAAAGTAACCCCAAGCTTCAAGAACCGATCCATAAAACCTTATCTTAAACATGTCTTTTACCACATTTCCCGAAATCAGAAACATTTGTTTATCAAAATCCACCTTGTTTTTTCCACGTAGAATGGCAAGGCCAAAGCTAATCCATGGTAGAGAGTCCGACGAGTAAAGCAGTTTTTGGGCAGTCTGCAACCTCATGGATTTCACCTTAGAGGCTAAATGAATTAATCCCTGACCGCTATCAATTGTAGGGAGACACAGTACCCCAGGGGGGAAGCCAATGATGACCACCCCAAAAGAAGTCTACAAAGGCTTTTTGAAGTTGTGACAAAAGCTCTTTCTGAGGGTCCAACACGGTTAGACGATGCCACAGCATTGAGCTGGCTAGATTATTCACCACCAGCACCCTGCCTCTGTAGGAAAGCTGGGCTTGAATCCACTTCCATCTCTGGAGCTTGCCTGTCACTTTTTCTACAAGTCCTTCCCAATTCTTGTTCATGTGCTGTTCAGTCCCAAAGAACAGCCCCAGTATCTTAACCCCCTCTTTATTCCAAGGGTGCTGATGTGGAAGCTGAGGTGGATTTTGGTGTGACCAATGGCCTAACAATAAAGTGTCAGTTTTTCCCCCAATTGATCCGTGCGGAAGAAGCACTCTAAAAGATGTTGAGGCATGAGGTAAGACGTTTAACATCATCTTCAGATCTAATGATCACTGGGATGTCATCTGTATACGCTGTGAGTTTCACCACTGGTGTGTTTGAAAGGTGAGATGTTGGAACTGTAAATCCTTGCAGCTTCTCTCTCAGAATCCTCAACATTGACTCAATGGAAATCGTGTACAAGAGACCAGACAAACTACACCCTTGTGTCACACCTCTACCTACAGAAGAAGGTCTGGTCAAAATTCCATTTATTTTCAGCATACTATAGACATCTTTATAAAGAAGCCTTATCCATGAAATAAACTGATTCCCAAAGCCAAATCTTTCAAGTATTTTGAACAGGTATTCATGGTCAAATTTATCAAAGGCTTTTTCTTGGTCCAAACACACAAGGCCAAGATCTAATGTATGCAGTTCCGTTAAGTACACCATGTCCCGCACAAAAAAAGATTGTGAAATATAGATCGCTAGGGTACACAGTAGGACTGATCTTCATGGATGATGGACGCTATAGATTTTTTAAGATGATTTGTCAGAGTTTTAGACAATATTTTATAATCAGTTCCTAAAAGAGAGACCGGTCGCCAGTTCTTCAATAAACCAAGATCTCCTTTCTTGGGTAAAAGAGTCACTACAGCTCTTCTTCAACTGATGGGTAGGATATTTGACTCAAAGCTTTCGAGAAACACCTCATACAAATCCTGACCAATGAGGGACCAGAAGGCTTTATAAATTTCAGAAGTCAAGCCATCCAATCCTGGTGATTTTCCCAAAGATTGCTGCTGGACAGCTTCCGTTAACTCCTGAAAGGACAAAGGTTTCTCCAGCTCTGCTTTATCTTCATGTCCAAGATGTGGCAGTCCATCTGAAAGCAGATTAATTGCTCCAAGGTCACAGGGTTGTGCAGTATATAATTCTTTTCTGTTATTTCTTTCCCATTTAACAATTTAAGATGATTTACATTCTTTTTTCTCTGATGTTCTTTTCCAATGAAAAAAAGAAAGTTGTTGAAGAATCCATGCTGTTTAACTGAAGATATCTTCCCAGTATGGATGTACTACGACTTATCTCTTCATACAAATTTTTCAAAATCATGTTGTACTCGTCAAGCATTTTTGCAGTTTCCATCTCTTCACCATGACTAATGGAGCTGCTTAGCTTCAGAATCTGCTGTTCCAAAAACTTAACCTTTTCCTAGTTCAGTCAGGTGACTCCTTGTGTATTGTTGGCACAAGAGCCGGATCTGTACATTTCCAATATCCCACCACTGGCTTAAAGTATTATACTGTGATTTTCTCTCTCTCCACTCTCCCCAAAACTGAGCAACTAATTGTACGAAAACTTTATCTTGCAATAATCTATTATTAAAAGCCAAATCTTATAATATGTGTTACTATGACTGTTAGTCATAGTTACTGCAATATAGTGGTGATCCAAAAATGGTGTTGGCGAAATATCACTATTGGAAAATCTTCCTCTGTCGTTCATCTGAACATAAAATCTATCGAGTCGTGCACTGGAAACTGTATTAGAATTCATTTTCACCCATGTATATTGTTTACTGCCAGGGAAAGCTTCTCTCCATACATCTACAAGACTATGAAACTGAACAACGGTTTTGAGAGTCTCAGACGAATTTGGATGAGGTTCAACATGATTCCGATCCATAGTGTAATCGAATGTACAATTAAAATCACCAGCTAAAATTATTATTCTATTCTGTGAAACTTTTGAAATAACGTCTTTTACTTTTTAAAAAAAAGAAGCTCTTTCTGCCCCATCATTCGGAGCATAAATATTAATAAGAGATTGCGATAACTCAAAGCGTAAATTATATAATATAAATATAAAATATAAATAATTTCTTCAGCTCTACTGTCTTGAATTTGTAAATCCGATGAATTAAGAACTTCTACTCCGGCACTCACGTTTGAATCATGGCTCACTGAGCCATTGCACCTGATTGTCCATATATGTGTGTGTGTTTCTTGCAGAAAAACTACACTTGCTTTTTTCCAACTAAAAAAATCGAACAAAGCGAATAATTTTTCAGCACCACGACATCCATTAATGTTCAAAGATCATAAGTTTAAGGATGCCATGATGCTGACTATTGAATAAATGACGAATGACATCGCAACACAGGTCTCATTATCTCCTCTCTTCATTACAACATATTCAAACCTTCTTCGCCTTACGGTTAATCATGACTTTTACCTTTGTTATTATTTTCCTGAGGCGATAAAGCTTCTGAATGCTAAGCTCTTCATCAGTTGCTTTATTCATCGCCATTTTACACGACACCAAAAAGCGCTTTAAATCAGGGAAAAAAGTCTCAATTTGTGGTTTCCGAGCTCCTTTAGTCTCATCTAGAAAGTCATTAATTTGCTTTAATGTGTACAGTCTAGCACTGAGAGACTCTGTTCCTTCAGCATCATCCATATCAGAAAAACTCTCTATGCTCTCTAGATCAACATCTGAGTCATTTTCAGAGTGAGCATACTCTGAACTCATGGTGGACATCTGAGTACAAATATCTACAGCTGCTTCACTTTCACCATCTCCTTTATTACTTTCTATTTCTGTCTGTTCTTTTTCTGATGGTTTATCATGTTCATTTACTGTCTGAGTCAATGTTTCTCCACTACTTGCCTGACTTACCCGCTCCTCGTTGTAATCATGATTTTCTACATCTCCTGCATCAGGATTCCCTTTAGGTGCTGTTTTAACATCTGGAACGAGATGGTTCTGTCTATGCTCCTTCACTTTGGAACTCTCTTCCTCCTGAACTCAGGGAAGCCCAGACTTTTGGCATTTTTAAAGCTCTTCTCAAGACACACTTTTTTAAACTTGCATTCGACTGCTGATGTCTTTTTCGATTGTTTAATAATTATTTTTATTAGTATTAATGTTGTTATTTTTATTCTTATTAACCTTTATTTGTTTTATTTTTCTGTGGACTGTGATTTTATGTACAGCGCTTTGAGAAGCTGCTTTAAAGGCGCTTTATAAAATGAAGTTTATTATTATTATTATTATTATTATTATTATTATTATTATGGTTATTTTGTCTGGCATGTCGCTCAGTTGTTTGAAGATTAGACGGTCTGACATGTCCTAGTTCTCCGCTCAAAAAAACACAGCATATGATCCGAACTAATAAAGATTGTGTAATCTTTGCCTTCATTAGTCAGCTTTACAGCCAGATTGAGCGGATCCTGTTGTTGATTCAGAATCATGTTCGTAAATCGCCGAAACGACACAACGTGCTTGATATCCGGATTTTTCAGACCGAGTGGAATCAGGTCGTGTCATTAATCGCGAGTCCGCATTTAACCAGGTCATCTACCATCTGAACCTCAGCGAGAAAAACAACAACAGCTTTATTCATCCTACAAGCTGACTGGATATTTGACCACCGACCTGTTCACTGACTGCAACCAGCACATCTTCCACAGATACGGAGTCATCAGGTGTACATTTAAATCCATGTCTCAGAGTCAAGCGTGAGAAATCTCCCCTTCACCCCATTTGTCAAAGTTTTCCGACCGAAGTCGGCGCTCAAAAAAGTTTTATGTCTAAGATTAATCTTTTTTTCCACGAATCTTAAAAAAGAACGAAGAAATTGATTAAAAGTAACAAACTCTCAAAAGTGTCCCGCAAACTCTCGACTCCTCCCACTACCCACAATCCTGAGCGAGACTTTTGACTTTTAAACTCACTTTATTTACCAATTGTTTAGGGAAAACAGAAAGTATCACTTATTCAAAAGGAAAAAAGGAAAGAGAATCTATGCATTTAAACATGGAGGTGAAGAATGGTTACATTAGTAAAGACAATCACCAGTGAAAAACAATTTCACCATCATATAGAAAACAAACCCATGTTTGCGCACCATGTCTTTTCGAACATTTCCACATTGTCATTCATTATATGGAATTCATGTTCAAGTTCAATCCATGACTCTATTAGAGCTTTGAATAAGTTCACGGTGTTGATTTCGAAGTTCCTTACGCTTTTAGTCTATAGGATTTCCAGATGGCTACTTTTGCCTGTCCAACTAGAAAGTTGATCGATGTACATCGTTCTCTGCGTGAACGGGAATATTTACAACCTAAAATAAACATTGCTTTAGAAAAGGGTGACCCGAGATCGTTAATTATTCTGTCCAGTGTATTCAAAAGAGGGTCCAGTCTGTGGCAGTCGCAGAAGCAGTGGAACACAGTGTCTGGTAGTCCACAGAACCTGCAGAGGGGAGAGTCCGTGAGGTTACACTTAAACAGGAAGATATTGGTCGGCATCACAGAGTGAAGAACTCGTCACTGTAGGTCTCCAGATCGCTTTGGTAGGGGACTCTTATAGAGCAGCCTCCACATAGGGGACTGAGACGGAGGAGTGGATAGGTGTATTCTCCACTTTCTGTCTGTCCGTCCTTTGAGCTCTCTTGAAAGTTCGTTTTTCATGCAGAAGTTGTACAATTGGTCTTTTGCTATCATTGAAAAGCGGACGTTTCTAAGTCTTGTGTACGAGAGAAGTTGGCCTGTGCCATCGTCGTCTGGAGCTTCGCTGGGAGTTATGTACAACTCTGGAAAAGACATTTGATCAGGATCTCCAGTCATATAGTTGTTTATGAACGTCAGTAGGGGTGTGGGGAACAAAGCCTTCAAAGTCCTTACCACATTCCCCACAATCCTCTCTGACCTGCCTCCAATCTCTTTGGAAAGTTGGTGTACTTGTATCCACTCTCGCTTATCCTGGTCAATAAGATCTCCCACCTTGGCTACTCCTGCTGAGATGAAAGCAGTAATCTCGCTTCTAGACTCAGTTTGTTCAGGGAACCAGGTGTTGTAAAAGAGTGGTTCGTTCAGACCATAATGATCTTTCCGTTGCGTTCTAAGCTGAGACCAGGTTTTAAAAACTGTTCCATAATAGTGACTGACAGGCACGGCCTTTGTGACACTATTAGACATTAAGAACATCTGTCTGTCGAGTCCCATTCTTCCCGCAAACCTCAGTACTGCAAGCCCAAAACTAACCCATGGCACAGTACTTGGACAGTACAACAGCTTCTGAGCAGTTTGTAGTCTCAGGGCCTTCACCTTGGACTGAAGATGGATCAGACTCTGCCCGCCCTCACACACCGGTAAACTCAGTGCGCCGGATGGTATCCAATGGTGACCGCTCCAGACAAAGTCCACAAAGCACTTCTGACATTGGTGTAGGAGTTCTTGAGGTGGATCTAATACTGTCAGACGGTGCCATAGCATCGAGGCAGCCAAGTTGTTTATCACTAGGACTCTGCCCCTGTAAGATAGCTGTGATTGAATCCATCTCCATCTATTTAGCTTTTCAGTAACCTTACTGGTCAATCCATCCCAGTTCTTCTGCATATATCGATCTGTGCCAAAGAAGATCCCAAGTATTCTCACTCCCTCCTTGCTCCATGAACAGTCCTGTGGGAGGTGAGGTATATTCTCCTCCTGCCATTGGCCTAGGAGCAAGGCATCAGTTTTGTTCCAGTTTACACGTGCAGATGATGCTCTCTGAAAGACATCGAGGCTAGAAACCATATGACCGATGTCATCCTCAGATCTGATTACCACCGTCACATCATCAGCGTATGCTGTGAGTTTGATTATGGTCACATCAGATAGATCAGGGCTTAACACTGAAAACCCTTGCAGGTTTTCTCGCAGGCGTCTTAGCAGGGGCTCGATGGAGAGAGTGTACTGCAGACCGGACAGACTACAGCCTTGTCGAACACCTCTGTGCACGGAAAACGTTCTTGTTAGTGTTCCATTTATTTTCAGCATGCTGTACACATCAGTGTACAGCAGCCTAATCCATGAGATGAAGCGTCCACCAATGCCAAAAGCTGTTAGGGTTTTAAAGAGATAGCCATGATCCACTCTGTCAAAAGCCTTCTCTTGTTCTAGTGACACTAGACCCATCTCTGCCTTATATAGCTCTGTGAGGTGTAACAGGTCTCGCACCAGAAAAAGGTTGTTAAAGATTGAGCGTCCTGGGATGCAGTATGACTGGTCTTCATGTACTATTGTGGCCAAAAATCTTTTAAGGCGGTTTGTTAGTGCCTTCCAAAAGATTTTATAGTCTGTCCCAAGGAGAGACACAGGACGCCAGTTCTTTAAGCTACCAAGGTCTCCTTTTTTGGGTAGCAGAGTAATTACAGCTCTCCTACAGCTGAGGGGTAAAACTTTTCATTCCATACATCTGAGTATGACAAAGTGCAGGTCTGGGCCAATCAAAGGCCAGAATGTTTTATAAAATTCAGAGGTCAATCCATCCAGCCCCGGTGACTTTCCGTTTGACAGCTGGTGAGCATCTGTACTGAGCTCTTCAAGCGAGAGTGATTCCTCGAGTTCATTCCTCTCACACTCACTCAGCTGTGGTAGTCCACTCAGGAGTTCTTCAATTGCTTCGGGATCACATGGCTGGCTGTTGTACAGTTTCTCGTAAAAAGATAACGCTTGTAAAGTAATGTCATCTTTGTCGGTGGTTTCTTGCCCATTGGGTAGTTTCAAGTGGCTGATGGACTTCTTTTCTCTGTTTTTTTTCTCCAGCGCGAAGAAGAAAGATGTAGATGAGTCCATTTTATTATATTGTGTAAACTTGGCCCGCACCATGACACCTTGATTTCTCTCGTCATACAAGTTTTTCAGAAGAATTTTGTTCTTCTCCAGCGTTACTTTTGTTCTTGTTTCTTCTTCTTCGCTTATTGAGCTGCTGAGTTTCAGTATATCCTTTTCAAGAAAGTTGATCCTTTCCTTGATTTCTCTGGTGCTATTTTCCGTGTATTGTTGGCAGAAGATCTGAACCTGAACTTTGCCAATGTCCCACCACTGGTTTACTGATGTATACTGAACCGTTCTCTCTCTCCAAGACTTCCAGAAAAGTGTAAAGGCGTGAATAAAGTGATGATCCTGTAATAACCTGTTGTTAAAATGCCAGTGATGTTGACGGGAAGTGCTCAGTGTGGTAGTGACAGCGACAGAAATGTAATGATGATCAGAAAGATGAGTGGGATGAATATAACAGTTATAAAATCTGCCTCTGTTGAATTTTTGAGTTTAAAGTCTATCGAGTCTTGCTGCAAGAATCTTTCCGGGAGTTGATTTTAGCCAAGTATACTGCCTGTCCATGGGTAGAGTTTCTCTCCACACATCTACTAAATTATGGTTTTGTACCACGGTTCTAAGTGCTTCTGCTGAGCGAGGATGAGGTTTGCCATGATTCCGATCTACACTCTGATTCAAAGTGCAGTTGAAATCTCCAGCTAAAACGATGATCCTTTCTTGAGGGATATCTGAGATGGCTTTATCCAAAAGATTTAAAAAACTGCCGCGTTCCGTGCCAATGTTGGGAGCATAGACGTTAATCAAGGAAAGCGAGAGTTCGTGTAGATCAATATCTACTCTCTGCATCCTTCCAGGTATAATTTCTACTGCGTTTATTGCTTGTTCTCGAATATCTGCAGAGAACAATATAGCAACCCCAGCGCTCATGTTTGAGCCATGACTGTGAAAAGCCTGACCTTTCCACTCACTTAACCACTGAATTTGATTACTGTTGTCTGTATGTGTTTCTTGTAGAAATACTATGTTAGCCTTCTTTAGGAACAGAAAATTAAAAAGACTGAAACGCTTCTCACCACTACGGCATCCATTAATGTTGAGTGAGCCAATGTTTAGAGAGGCCATGTTTTTTTATTTATTTTTTATTTTATTGCCCCTTCTTTTTGAACTTGTGTTGTATCGTCTTTTTCACTTTTAGCATCATTTTTTTCAGACGGTAGTGTTTTTGTTGGTCAAGTTCTTCAAGAGTGGCATTTTGCATTACTACGTGACATGACAAATAAAAACGTGAGAGATCGGGAAAGAAGGTTTCAATTTTGAGTTTCTTAACCCCTTTTGTCAGATCTAAAAAAGCATTTATCTGTAATGTGGTAATCAGCTGAGAACTACTGAAAGTTTTGTGTAGTCTAGCTATCATCCCTGAGGAATCAACGTCCTCATCAGAGCTACTCCCTGGATCTTCAAGTTCGTTTTCTGAGCCATCAAGCTGTGAGCTTTCTAAAGCTATCTCAGAACAAGTTTCCTGCATTTCCTCCTCTAGCTCTAGTGAAACGTTAGGATCAGCCTCTGGATGAACAGGCTGTGAGAGCTCCTCATTCCCCGTGAGGTCGGTCTGACACAGGGACCGAGGCTGTAAGTGCACTTCACTCCCGGTGGGATTTGTCTGAGATAGGGACCAAGGTTGTGGGGGAGGAGGTTCTTGCTTTTTTACAGTTTTTTTCAGTTAAACGCTAGGGTTACGTTGTGGAGCTGGATCAGCGCTGTGGCCCGTTGGGGTTTCAGCAGTGTTGTCAGTGTTAGGTGTGACATCTGTCTCGGGTTGGTTAGTGGGAGTTTCTGCCTCGAGTTGCTCAGTAGGACTCGTCACCGGCACTGCGCGAGCTGTAGACACGCTCGGCTGCCCGGCACGCGCTGGGTCTGCCGGTGTCTCTACCTGTGTGCTATCGTGACTGCTCGGACATGTCTGTCTGACATGGCCGTGTTCGCCACACACGAAACATCTCATCTGTTCGGAGCTGATGAAGATGGTGTAATCTTTATTCTCCAGCGTTAGTTTAACAGAGAGAGAGAGAGCGGCTCGTGTTGTGTGTTTAGGATCAGGTAGGTGAAACGGCGGAAAGACATGATGTGTTTAATGTCCGGGTTTTTTAAACCCAACGGAATCATTTTGATCGGTGCTGTTAACTTTCTGTAGTGCTCGAGCACACTTTTTAAAGTTTCATCTTTAATAAAAGGAGGCACGTTAGACAGCACGATTTTCTTATAGACACCGGAGAGTGCAAACACACGAACATACTCATTGTTTATCATTAGCCCCTGTTCAATTGGTGCAACAACCATTTCAACTTCGGCAAGAAAAACCACCACTGCTTTGTTCATCCGAGAAGCTGATATGATGTTTAAACCACCAACCTGATTACTGAAAGCGGTGAGAACTTCTTCAATTGGTATAGAATCATCCGGCGTACATTTACACCCATGTCTCAGTGTCAGACGAGAGAAATCTCCATTTTGGAGCGAGTTCTGCCAACAATAGTCGGCTCGCACACTGTTAACTTCACTTAAACTCTTACTTTAGAAAAAAAAAAGCTGAATAAGAAAACAGAAAAGAAAGTATTTGAAAAAGCACTACAAACACTCAGACGTGCTCTAGCCACCTGTACTCTCGCCCGCTACCCACAATCCTGAGAGAGAGAGAGAGAGAGAGAGAGAGAGAGAGAGAGAGAGAGAGAGAGAGAGAGAGAGAGAGAGAGAGAGAGAGAGAGAGAGAGAATTGAATTTCAAAGGCCTTTTATTTACAAGCTTTTAAAAGCTACATCGACCTATTTCGGTCCCTCAGAGTCATTGCAAATGACCCTAAAAGAAAAAAAGTCAAATAAATTTACATATACATATATATATATATATATATATATATATATATATATATATATATATATATATATATATATATATATATATATAAATTGATATATTTATATATATCTATCTATCAATCTATCTATCTATATTATATACAGTGAGGGAAAAAAGTATTTGATCCCCTCCTGATTTTGTACGTTTGCCCACTGACAAAGAAATGATCAGTCTATAATTTTAATGGTAGATTTATTTGAACAGTGAGAGACAGAATAACAACAAAAAAATCCAGAAAAACACGTCAAAAATTTTATAAATTAATTTGCATTTTAATGAGGGAAAAAAGTATTTGACCCCCTCTCTATCAGAAAGATTTCTGGCTCCCAGGTGTCTTTTATACAGGTAACAAGCTGAGATTAGGAGCACACTCTTAAAGGGAGTGCTCCTAATATCAGTTTGTTACCTGTATAAAAGACACCTGTCCACAGAAGCAATCAATCAATCAGATTCCAAACTCTCCACCATGGCCAAGACCAAAGAGCTCTCCAAGGATGTCAGGGACAAGACTGTAGACCTACACAAGTCTGGAATGGGCTACAAGACCATTGCCAAGCAGCTTGATGAGAAGGGGACAACAGTTGGTGCGATTATTCGCAAATGGAAGAAGCACAAAAGAACTGTCAATCTCCCTCGGCCTGGGGCTCCATGCAAGATCTCACCTCGTGGAGTTGCATTGATCATGAGAACAGTCAGGAATCAGCCCAGAACTACACGGGAGGTTCTTGTCAATGATCTCAAGGCAGCTGGGACCATAGTCACCAAGAAAACAATTGGTAACACACTACGCCGTGAAGGACTGAAATCCTGCAGCGCGCGCAAGGTCCGCTGCTCAAGAAAGCACATATACATATCCGTCTGAAGTTTGCCAATGAACATCTGAATGATTCAGAGGACAACTGGGTGAAAGTGTTGTGGTCAGATGAGACCAAAATGGAGCTCTTTGGCATCAACTCAACTCGCCGTGTTTGGAGGAGGAGGAATGCTGCCTATGACCCCTGGAACACCATCCCCACCGTCAAACATGGAGGTGGAAACATTATGCTTTGGGGGTGTTTCTCTGCTAAGGGGACAGGACAACTTCACCGCATCAAAGGGACGATGGACGGGGCCATGTACCGTCAAATCTTGGGTGAAAACCTCCTTCCCTCAGCCAGGGCATTGAAAATGGGTCGTGGATGGGTATTCCAGCATGACAATGACCCAAAACACACGGCCAAGGCAACAAAGGAGTGGCTCAAGAAGAAGCACATTAAGGTCCTGGAGTGGCCTAGCCAGTCTCCAGACCTTAATCCCATAGAAAATCTGTGGAGAGAGCTGAAGGTTCGAGTTGCCAAACGTCAGCCTCGAAACCTTAATGATTTGGAGAAGATCTGCAAAGAGGAGTGGGCCAAAATCCCTCCTGAGATGTGTGCAAACCTGGTGGCCAACTACAAGAAACGTCTGACCTCTGTGATTGCCAACAAGGGTTTTTAAACCAAGTACTAAGTCATGTTTTGCAGAGGGGTCAAATACTTATTTCCCTCATTAAAATGCAAATCAATTTATAACATTTTTGACATGCGTTTTTCTGGATTTTTTTGTTGTTATTCTGTCTCTCACTGTTCAAATAAATCTACCATTAAAGTTATAGACGGATAATTTCTTTGTCAGTGGGCAAACCTACAAAATCAGCAGGGGATCAAATACTTTTTTCCCTCACTGTATATATATATATAATATAGATAGATAGATTGATAGATAGATAGATAATTAAAATAATTCTCCTTCCAGTTGCCTTTAAAACCCACAGGGAGTAAAGAATATAAAAAAGCAAACAAGTGTCAAACAGTATGTACACAGTCTTCTAAAAGTTGATGAAATCTCACTTTTTCTTCTGCAACCACACATAATGCCCCTTCCCGACACCATATATTCTCAAATGGTACAAGGTCTTTCATCTCTTGGTAAAACTTAAAATCGATTAATATCCTAGATTTTAACAGAATCACAAAAACCAATAAAATACTGTCCCCTGAATTTGATTCAATTTTGTTTGTCCTGCTGACATATATGGCCATCTTTGCCTGCCCTATGATAAAATTTATCAACTGACACTTAAACCTTTTTTTTTTTTTTTTTAGAGTATTTAAAACCAAAAATAAAAGTTTCGATTGTAAAACTCTCATTAAAATGGCCAAGCAGTCTCTGTAAAACAGTAAAAAGAGGCTTCAATCTTACACAGTGCATAAACATGTGAAACACAGATTCTCTCACGGCACAGAAAGGACATTCATAACTCACATCAGGGTTTAAAACACAAATAAAAGAATTAACAGCCACTGCACCGTGCAAAATCCTCCACTGTAAATCCCCACACTTTTTTGTTAATGGTGACTTGTACAAGGCTCTCCATTGTGGCTTTACATGTTCCTTTATTTGTAGAACAGAACGCCAAGGTGTGCCGACTCTTTTGTCCAGAAACTTTTTATTTAGGGATAGTACACACATTTTATACAGTTCTTTCCCTGATGGTACCTTGGGACCCACAAAACTTAGTTTTTCAGATTTAAAAAATACACCTGAGCACTCACGTACATTTGCCGAGACACTAAAATCCGGAAAAGGATCTTGGTCATTGGGACTACTTAGCCCTCCGGAATATTCCTCCAGCATTTTCAAGACCTCTTCAGTCAACAGGGACCTCCATTCCACAAGGAACTGCGTGACTACACGGACTGACCTCATCTTTATGTGTCCAGCAACTGCCACCGTGTTCCTAAACTCCGGTCCTGCTAAAGTCAGTAGGTCTCCCAGAGTGATGACTCCAGCCCTGCAGAACCCCTCCGTAAGCGCAGGAAACAGCTTTCTCTGAGATACATCTAAAATGGAACCATTTATGATTGGCTCCTGCAGCAGCCAGTAGAGAGAACTTGTGCATTGTACTCTCTGCACTGTTAAAAGTCCCCACACTTTAAAAACATTACGGTAAAAAACAGGAAGTTTCCTGATGTCCATCTTTTTCGGGTCCATCCAGAAAAGAGGTTTATGTAAATCCAGCCCTTCAAGTGTCCGTAAAATGGCACATGCTACAGCCTTCCAGTTTGCATTTACAGGTCCTTGTAGCAGCCTTTGCACAAAACGTAACCGAAAGGCTGCAGTCCTGCTCTGCAGGTGCACTAGTCCATGTCCCCCTTCATCCTTTGGGAGAAACAGAACACTCTGTGGAACCCAGTGTAGACTGTCCCAAAAAAATGAACCAAAATTGACTGGATTTTAGATAAAACATGTATTGGGGGATTGATGCACGCAAGCCTATGCCAGAGGGATGATGCTACCAGGTTGTTAATTATAAGCACACGCCCCCAAAGGACACTTTTTTTAACCAAAAAATTCCACTTCTCCAACCGACCCTTTACCTTCTCGACAGTCCCTTCGAAGTTTGTCCCCATAAACCCTTTGTCTCCTAAAAACACCCGCAAATACTTAAAACCATCTCTACACCATAATAAGCGGTCTGGAAGGCTTGGGACACCGCCTAACCATCTCCCGATTAAAAACGCCACGCTTTTATCCCAGTTTACCTTGGCGGAAGAAACAATTCTAAAACCGTCAGTGATCTTCAGCATCGTATAAACATCCCTCTGGCTGCCAACAAGTATCGCCACATCGTCTGCATATTCTGATAGTTTAAAAACACCCTCACACTTTGGAATTGTTATACCTTGCAGTTCTGTTCTCAGTTTGCTAAAAGAGGTTCAATTGCCAGGGAATACAACATGCCTGATAGCGGGCATCCTTGTCTTATTCCCCTATGAACTTTGAAAGGAGCACACAAGTCACCATTAATCTTCAGTATGCTTTCACTGTCACGGTACAGAACTCTTATTTTATCGATAAAATCCGAATTAAAACCAAAAGCAGACAAAACGTTCCATAAGTAGGTATGCTCAACCCTGTCGAAAGCCTTTTCCTGGTCAATTAAAACCAAACCACATTCCAAATTAAAAATCCTTCCGACCTCTACGACCTCCCTAATGAACGAAATGTTATCATGAATAAATCTACCCGGCACACAGTAGGTCTGGTCCGGATGGATCACCTCTTCCATGACTATACTAAGTCGGTTTGCCAATACCTTGGAGAGCAGTCGGTATTCTACACAGAGAACTGAAACAGGTCTCCATGATTTTATGTCGTGTAGATCTCCTTTTTTGGGCAACAGAGTCAATACTGCTCTGCGACAACTGAGTGGCAGCCGCCCCGTGACTAAACTGTCACCCAGTACCTCCAGTAGGTCTGCACCCATGTCAGGCCAAAAAGACTTATAAAAGTCAGCCGGTAGACCATCGATCCCTGGTGCCTTGCCACTCTCCATACCCTGGAGGGCTCGTAGCAGTTCCTCTAGGGTCAACGCCCCTCCGAGGTCTGCATGTGTTTCCTTTGACACCTGAGGGAGATCCTTCAAGAAGACGTTATCATGGGCCTGTTCATCGGAGATTTCACACTTGTACAGTTCTTTGTAGAAACCGACTGCTCTCTTTCGAATTTCTCTATGGTCCACTAAAAGTGTCCCATCATCAGAAAACAGGCCATGTATCATCTTATTCTGACCATTCTTTTTTTCCACATTAAAAAAGAATTTTGACGGTGCATCCATACACTCCACAGTCTGAAACTGTGACCTGACCAGAGCTCCTTGTGCGGTATCGTCTAGCAATTTGGTCAATAAATTCTTTTTTGTTCTTAAATTTTCTATGCATACCTGCCATCCTGTGTTTTTCATTTTTAACTCTTGAAGCGCCATTATTTCGTCCTCCAAGGATTTCACACGGGGAGTTGTGTCTCTCATGACATTGGAGGTATACTGTTGACACAGCTTTAATTTGCGTTTTGGCAAAATCCCATCACTGCTGCACTAATTTAAAAGAACCCTTTGTGGTTCTAAAATCACTCCAAAAGTATTTAAACACATCCCTAAAATGATCGTCTTGCAATAGACTTGTGTTAAAATGCCAATATGCACTCTTATGCTTGAGTTTACTTAAATACACAGTAGACAGAACCATAAATATAGTCCGTAAATCCTACTGGTATAATTACACAACTTCTAAAAGCACTTAACTGCTGTTTAAAACCATCAAATTTATCCAATCTGGCCATAGAGAGCATATTATTGTAGGAGTGCACCCAGGTATACTGCTTTTGCATGTGGTGAAAATTTCTCCAAATGTCCACAAGGTCTCAGGAATTCATTAACTCGACTAGCCTTCTACGTGATGGCATATGGGGCTCTACATGATTCCTGTCTATACCCAGCTCTGTACAATTAAAATCCCCCCATAGAATACAAAAATCATCAGTCACAATTCTTCAGGACATCATCTAAGCTTCGTAAAAATAACATTCTTTCAATGGCCGTGGTCGGGGCATAAACACAAACAAAAACGACCCACCTATTCTCATATTGAGCTCTAACCTTTAACAGTCGACCCTTTATGATTTCATCAACTTGATAAGAACAGGGGATAAAATTATGGGAAAATAAAATAGCTACTCCCCCACTGGTAGATGTCTTATGACTTAAAACGGATGACCCTTTAAACTCCCTGGCCCAGTCAGCAGCATTACTGGCGTCTGTGTGGGTTTCCTGAGCAAAGATTACATCAATTTTCTTTTGCTTCACTGTTTCAAATAACAAAAATATTTTATTTCTTTCCCTTGCTCCATTTAAATTCAACGAAGTGATTTGAACTTCACTCATAAATAAGAGGAAAAATAATAGATTTACGTACATGATGTCTAGGATTGACTATCACTATCATTATAGTCTAACAGTACATTGACTTTTGTAAGGATTTTTTTTAGACGGTATCCCTCCTGATCAGTGAAACCCCCTTCTCCCATAAACCCACGTGTTTTTTTAAAGAACTGTTCCACATCCGGAAAAAACTCGTCTATCCTTACATTCCTAGCATGCTTAGTCTTTCTCAGAAAAACCTTGATGTCGTCCACGCTATATTCATGGCTCGAAAAGCCACTTAGATTTACACTACATGTAATACTACAGTCGGAGGCTTCACTCTCACTCTCTACCTCCACAGAATTCAGCTCCTCTGCAACATATTTCCTCTTAGCCTGTGCATGAGGACGATTTCTCCATCTCTTTCTCTGGGGCACCTTGAACACGTTCTCTTCTGTATCCATATGAGAGCTATCATCCCCAACTTCATCAGCAAGGGACGGATCCACACTATCTAGTGACACCGTACTGTCCTGTGTATCCTTATCACATAAATCCGGCTCACCCTCAGCCTTCTCTTCTTCACCTGGTTTAGCACTGACACCCTGGTGAGAGGGGCCAGCTTCAGGTGTCTCCACCTGAGAAGGTGCTGCTGCTCCCTCTCCCGGTGTGTGGGCCCCATCCACCCCAACGTCCTCTCCAGCAGTAACCTCGTTACCAGCGGCCGCATTAGCATTATTATCATTTTCAGGATTTACCCGTTTTTCTGGACAGTTCCTCACCAGATGACCAGATAAACCACACCCACAACACTTCATTGTAGTAATAGTAGTGTAAATAACATAATTAAAATCCTCCACCTTTACATTGAGTGTCAGATCCAGATCATTATTGTCCTTCAGAACCATGTACACACACCGTCTGAAAGACACGATATGTTTTACACGAGGGGATTTACTTGTAGTCGCGATCTTCTTGATCTGAGAGACCAGTTTACCATAGCGGGATAGAGTTTGGGACAGAACCTCGTCCTTAATAAAAGGAGGAACATTCGACAGGATGACTTTTTTACACAGGGTTGATAAAGGAAGCACTAAGTGGAACACATCATCAATCACAACTCCACTGTCCACCATGTCGTTTACTAACTCCACCGTTTTCAGAAACAGCACAACGGCACTATTCATCCGGGCCGCAGACAGAATGTTGTCGTGTCCAACACTCTCCCCCACGGCCAGACTAACCTCCTCAACGCTGGCGGTAGTGGCTACTTTAATAGCATGCTGCCGCGTGAGGGAATCATACTTCCCCATACCTGAGGCAGCCATGCTCCCAACCACGGAAACAGCTGCCCAGGCCAGCGGGAAAAAAATCACACAAACACACACACACAAACACACACGTGCACACACACACACACACAAACACACACACGCGCGCACACACACACACAAACACACACACGCGCGCGCGCGCACACACACACACACACCTGCGCACACACACACACACACACACACACACACACACACACACACACACACACAAACACACACACACACACACACACACCAAACAATAGTAAATTAAGACCCCCTCAGAAACCAAAGACCTAAAAGGAAATCGTATTTCTGAAGAAAAGACAGATAGAAAAATGAAGAAGCGAACTTTGGAGTAGCGGCCTCGGCCACGCGCCGTACACACTCACTCACTACCGCTCCCACTCCGCCCACTCACTCAGTCCATGCGCACACGAGAGAGAGAGAAAGAGAGAGAGAGAGAGAGAGTCTGAGTGTGAGAGACAGAGAGTGTGTCTGTGTGAGAGAGAGAGTGTGTCTGTGTGAGAGAGAGTGTGTCTGTGAGAGAGACAGTGTGTCTGTGCAAGTGAGAGAGAGAGAGAGAATGTGTCTGTGAGAGAGAGTGTCCGTGCGAGAGAGAGAGAGAGAGTGTGTCTGTGTGTGAGAGACAGAGAGTGTCTGTGTGAGAGAGTGTCTATGTGTGTGAGAGAGAGTGTCTTGTGAGAGTGTGTCTGTCTGTGTGAGAGACAGTGTGTCTGTGAGACAGAGAGTGTGTCTGTGTGTGTGTGTGTGAGAGAGTGTGTGTGATTGTGTGTGTGTGAGAGAGTGTGCGTGTGAGAGAAAGGGTGTGTGTGTGTGAGAGAGAGAGAGTGTGTGTGTGTGTGTGTGTGTGAGAGAGTGTACGTGTGAGAGAGTGTGTGTGTTTGTGAGAGAGTGAGACAAAGAGTGTGTTTGTAATTATCACTTCATGGGGACATCATCATGTTTACACAGCAACCTCATGGGGACCAAAAACATTAAGGGGACAAAAATCCACGTCCTCACAGGGGTGATGCATTGAAAAGTGTTGAGGAGGCTGTAAATAGACGCCTCACAAATTTTTATCTTTGGCATATAACGCATGATCTGGACAAACTGTGTGTGTGATCGGTTTGGTCTATGTCGCCCCCTTTAGTCTGGAACCGGTATTTATTGGGGGCGGGGTTTGGCCAACCACTTCACACACTCTGCAAATCTAATTTATGCAAATTATGGTACCACCCACTTAGTAAAGGACTGTGGCTAATCTGCATATGCACATTAGCTCTATTACCTGTTAGCAGATTAAAAAGCTTTAAAACAAAGAGGTAATACTTTTAAAGTTTTGTTCAACTGGGCATTAATATTGATATTTGATTACAAGTTAAAATTAACAGAAAATGTAAGTGTACAAAAAGTGACTGGTAAGTTAAAAGCCTAATTAGACTGTTAGAAGGTTAGATTGTTAGCATAAGCTAAACATTAATAAGTTAGAACAGATAGTTATCATGTTTTCCAAATAATTATAAGTCTTAATAGTAATTAAAGTTTGAGTTTTTAAATTTTCGCACAGCGAAATGACACTTTTTTAAAATCTCTAAACCAGCGGTCGGGAACCTTTTTGGCTGAGAGAGCCATGAACGCCACATATTTTAAAATGTAATTCCGTGAGAGCCATACAATATGTTTAAAACTAAATACAAGTAAATGTGTGCATTTTATGTAAGACCAACACTTTTAAAGTACAATAAGTCTCTGAATTCTTTTTAATAACGTTGTTGTGCTGTTGCTAACCAATGATGAATAAAGTACTTCTTGGCATTAATGCGACTTCTGGTGCTGCAGGGTTTTGCTGATGTCTTTGTAGTCTGGGTGATACGTGGTGAGGTTAAGCTTCATGCAGGCGTTGAGACTTCCATCCGTTAAACGTGATCGTAGGTTGATCTTAATGTTCTTTAGATGTGAGAAAGACTGCTCACATGCATGTGTAGAGGCAAACATTGTCAGTACAGCAATACTCACACGCTGCAGTGTGTGCTATGTGACGGGAAGCGCGTTCCAAGTTTTGACAATCAGCTGGTCCGCGGGTTGAAGTTTTTTAATTTCTCCCCACTTGTGTTTGCTCGCCAACTCTGCTTGCTGTCGTGCAAGTCTTCCCAAATCTTCATCCAGTGACTTGAACTTATTCACCGACATGTCTGAGGGCTTCAGGTCAGCAGCTTGTAGCTCAGGATCTCTGACGGAGACACCGGGGCTGTAACTCAGGTCGGCCTGTCCACTGCACACTCGTGTGGATGGGTGATGAACTTAAAAAGACGAGTGCGCTCACGAAATTCTCCAAAGCGCGCTTTGAATGACTGCAGGAGATTAGATGTGAAGCCCGCTAGCTGCTGAAGATCAAGATGTTGAGCAGGGTCACTTGCTGTGCATGCATCTTTAAACTCTCCCAGTTTTTCAAAGTGTAGTAAACGACCTGTTTCAATGTCGGCGATGAAGAGTTCTAGCTTGTTTTCAAATGCAAACACTGCTTGTTGAAGGGATAAGACTGTATTTCCAACGCCTTGCATTTTCACCGTTTCATCGATGCAATTTTATCATTGCATATTAGACACACTGCAGAAGCTGCTCTCTCCACAAAGGCGAATTCCTCTGTCCATTCCTGCTGAAAAGTACGATACTCGTCTTTTTTTTTCTTTTAGTCATCTTCTTCGATAAAAGGGTTTCTGCAATTAGCTAGCTGACTACTTGATTAAAAGGAGGGAAGTTTACTTCCTGACCTCACAACGACCCGTGTGCGTTACGCATTATCCAATAAAAATTTGGAGTTGTCCCGGAGGACAGCTGTGATTGGCAACCATGAACATGAGCGGTAGGAAATGAATGGATTGAAATACATGAGAATGTTTTATATTTTTAACGTTATTATTTTTTTTTTAATTAAAGATTTGTCTGCGAGCCAGATGCAGCCATCAAAAGAGCCACATCTGGCTCGCGAGCCATAGGTTCCCGACCCCTGCTCTAAACAGTAAAACGAAATCCGAAAGTCGGGTTATGGCGGAGTGTAGTTTTTTTTGACTGCACTAATAGTTCGTAAACACCACACAGGAAGTAGGAAAAGAACTACATTTCCCATGTGCCCTGGCTGTCACAGACTAATAGCACCAGCTGCTTTCCATTGCCCTAAGGAGTGATTCTACTGCTGCAACGAGACCAAATACAACGAAAGGTAAGTTATTATTATAATTTTTTGCAGTTTATAAGTTTGTAATTTTATTCCCGTGCTTTAAGACTTTATTTATAATTGATTCGCAATATTAAAGTAATTGTTATGCTAGCGGACTTTACTAGCCAGAGTTAGCACACACTTTAACCAATCCAGCACATTAGTAAGTACAATAAGTTAATAAAATGAAGTTAATATATTAAATAGGCTTTGGTGGTTGTCATGTCATGTGAATATTTAGTGTTATACCGACTTCTGTAACTAGCTTCACCATGTAACGGATAGTTCGGTTATAAATAGCAGAGTCAGGCTTCCTAAATAGTTATCGATCTGAGCGCTGGATTGAGTTTAAAGCCTCTGAAATCGAGGACAGGGTGGACAGTAGTCTGGACCGAGCCCAGCTCATTAGTTCCAGTTATTAGTTTGTTATGAATCTGTAAAGCGCTGGGCGGTGGTGTGATGTGCTTCGATGTTGTAACTACAGCGCGCTCCTTTTATTCTGCGTCTCTAAACACCGCAGCTTAGCTGTGATCTGTGTGTAGAACAGGTTCTCACTCAGCACAGTTATTAGCAAGCACGGATATGGTTATTTTCTTACTCAGAACATCACTAGGGACTGAAAATCTCAATATATTAACATTTTCTTTAGAGGTAAAATGGCACGAAGGTGGAAGAAGAATAATTATAACTAGACCAGTACATTTCCTGAAGAAAATGTGAGCGGTGCTTGCCATGGTGAAATTGGGACAGGGCGCCAATACATTCAAGAGCCGCCCACGTAGGGTGCCAATACTTTCGAGAGCCGGACAGATAGGGTGCCAATACTTCTGAGAGCTGAACAGATCGTGTGCCAATACATTTTCGAGCTGAACGTGTACGGAGGCAAAACTTTTAGAGCTTTCTCTTTAGAGGGCCAATACTTTCGAAACTCAATGCAAGTCTATGGGAAATTTTCTGACTTTGAGCTTCCGTACCGGGAATTCCAGCATTCCGATTGCTTCCAAAAGTCATAGCACACATCTCCTCAATAAGCCGATCGATTTGGCACATCACCCGTCGATCTCTGAAAAACGGCGCGGGACTAGTTACGAGCTGAAAAAAAAGTGGAAGAAGGATAATAATTATAACTAGACCGGTACATTTCCTGAAGAAAATGTGAATGGTGCTTGCGTTGGCGAAACAGGGACAGGTGCCAATACTTCCGAGAGCCGACGGCGTAGGGCGCCAATACTTTCGAGAGCCGGACAGATATGGCACCAGCACTGTTAGAGCCTGCCGGGTAGTGCGCCAATACTTTTTAGAGCCGACCTTCAAGGGCTCCAGTACTTTTGAGAGCTGGCCATGCGGGGTGCCAATACTTTTGAGAGCGGGCCAGAAAGGGTGCCAATACTTCTAAGAGCAGAACAGATCGTGTGCCAATAAATTTTAGAGCCGAATGTGTACGGAGGCAAAATTTTTAGAGCTTTCTCCTTAGAGGGCCAATACTTTCGAAACTCAATGCAAGTCTATGGGAAATTTTCCAACTTTCAGCTTCCGTAGCAGGAATTCCGGCATTCCGATCGCTTATAAAAGTCATAGCACACATCTCCTCAATAAGCTGATCGATTCCACACCTCACCCGTCGATCTCCGACAAACGGTGCGGGACTAGTTACACTCCAAAAAAAAGTGGAAGAAGAAGAATAATTATTATAATAATAACTAGATCGGTACATTTTCTTCATAAAATGTGAGTGGTGCTTGTGTGGCAAAATTCAGATTGGGCACCAATACTTTTGAGAGCCAACAGCGTAGGGCGCCAATACTTTCGAGAGTCGGACGAATAGGTTGCTATGGGGGTTTAGCATGATGCTTGCATGTTTTAGCATCATGCTAGCATGTGTTAGCATCATGCTAGCATGTATGTGCACATTTTCGCATCATGCTAGCACGTTTTAGCATCATGCTAGCATATTTTAGCATGTTTTAGCATCATGCTAGCATGTTTTAGCATCATGCTGGCATGTTTTAGCATCATGCTGGCATGTTGCTAGGATATGTCAGCACTATACTGGCCGTGTAGGGTGCCAATACTTTTAAAGCTGGACAAATAGGGCGCAAATACTTTTGAATGCCGGACTCGTAGGGCACCAATACTTTCGAGAGCTGGATGCATCGGGCACTAATATATTCGAGAGGCGAAAGCGTAGGGTGCCAATACTTTCGAGTGCTGGACGCTAAGGGCGGCAATACTTTTGAGAGCCGACAGCGTAGGGCGCCAATACTTTCAAGAGCCAGACAGATGGGGCGCCAGCATTGTTAGAGCCAGCTGTGTAGTGCGCCAATACTTTTTAGAGCCAGCCGTCAAGGGCGCCAGTACTTTTGAGAGCTGGCCGTGCGGGGTGCCAATACTTTTGAGCGCCAGCCATGCGGGGTGCCAATACTTTTGAGCGCCGGCCGGATAGGGTGCCAATAATTCTGAGAGCCGAACAGATCGTGTGCCAATCCTTTTTAGAGCCGAACGTGTACAGAGGCAAAACTTTTAGAGCTTTCTCCTTAGAGGGCCAATACTTTCGAAACTCAATGCAAGTCTATGGGAAATTTTCAGAATTTGAGCTTCCGTAGCGGGAATTCCGGCATTCCGATCGCTTATAAAAGTCATAGCACACATCTCCTCAATAAGCCGATCGATTCAACACCTCACCCGTCGATCTCCGACAAACGGTGCGGGACTAGTTACGCTCCAAAAAAAAGTGGACGAAGAATAATAATAACTGGAACGGTACATTTCCTGAAGAAAATGTGAGTGGTGCTTGCGTTGGCGAAACAGGGACGGGTGCCAATACTTTCGAGAGCCGACAGCGTAGGGCACCAATACTTTCCAGAGCCGGACAGATATGGCACCAGCATTGTTAGAGCCTGCCGTGTAGTGCGCCAATACATTTTAGAGCCGACTGTCAAGGGCGCCAGTACTTTTGAGAGCTGGCCGTGCGGGGTCCCATTACTTTTGAACGCCGGCCGGAGAGTAATAATAATAATAATAATAATAATAATAATTTATTATTATTATTATTATAAGTATGCAAGGGAACAATAGTAGTGCTTTTGAAGCACCACTAATTAAATGATCCATAGAATTAACCTGCATAAAAAATGACAATGTCTGCATAGTTTTTCTTCAAAGTGTACTTTCATTGTACTTGAAAATTGAGGTATAAAGTATTTGTCCACTTAAACATTTACATCTGACCGTTAACAATAAAAATTCTGTGCAGAGCTATCATATTTGTAGAATTTGATGTTGAATATTCGGACACTGAATACTTCTCTCTTTCTCTCGTTGTGTATTAAGTATTGATGCTGCAAAAGAAGACGGATCTTTTGGTAGGCTGGTTAATGATGACCACAAGCACCCAAATGGCAGAATGCAGAAGACTGAAGTGGATGGAAGCCCACATCTTGGTCTGTTTGCTTTAACAGACTTTAAAGAAGGTGATGAAATTACCTACAATTACGGAGGAGGAGACTGGCCTTGGCGTAGCAAGGTATGCAGGGTATCTCCCTCTCTGTTTTCACAATTTAAAAATTATTAAAAGATAAACATTGTCTTATCCGGCAGTGTTGCGATTCATTTTCGTTGCACAACTAATTTTGTGCTTGTGCATTAACAATAAAATGAGACATTATTGTTCATCTGATCTGCTTCAGGTATTTTACTGCCACGTTTAAGCATGAACTACAAAACGTGTGTGTCTGAATGCACCGTAATTATCCCAAAGTCTTCCAAAGTATCCCATATCTAACCCTGAAATAATAAACTTAATTCCTATAGTGAAATAATTATTGTTTTTGTCGTATTGAACAGCATGTTTGCTTTCTGTTATATAATCTTGTCTGTTAATAGTTACCATACGGAGTCCCCACAAAGCATGTTTTATTCAGGTGTGTGAGGGAGTCTTGTGATAGCTGAATAGATATGTGAATTTAGAACAGTGTCCCCATAGGTCACTTAAACCTGAACTGTGTTATTACTGTGAATTCGTTCTGAATGCATCATAATTATCCCAAAGTCTTCCAAAGTATCCCATATCTAACCCTGAAATCATAAACTTAATTCCTATAGTGAAGTAATTATTGTTTATGTCGTATTGAACAGCATGTTTGCTTTCTGTTGCATATTCCTCTTTTAGATTTTCCAAATGTCTATTAAATATGCAGATTATGGAGGGGGACACTGCTGAGAGCAATGGCCAGGAGAAACAGCAGCCATCACAGTCTACACCTTTTCTGGATCATAAATATCAGAATTGTGTAGTTTGCTGGCACTTTTAATCCTGCCTTTCAATCACACCTCTCCATAATTTCCAACATAAGCATCCCCTGGGACTCAGTAGGGTCCCTACTGCATCTTCTCCAAGAAAACCGAGTACTCCTAGTTACTATTTGGTACATGTGCACAAACTGCAGTCAGAGTTTTCATTCTTGAGACGTGAAATGTAAGTTGCCAGACAATAATTTCTGTTGGGTGTAAGGGTGTGTGTTTGCTATGTAACTAATGTTTATTCTTACATTTAGGTAAAACATCTACTCTGAATAAGAGGAAGGCTCGGGAAGGAAATGAGGTCCATGCAGTGGAGAGACATATGAAGACCTTCATCATGTCATGTCGTGTCCCAGGGAAGTTGGTCTGTGAAAACTGCATTAGATCTGAGTCTTTATATCTTAAAGATAGAGACTGGCAAAGTGTCAAATTCTATGTCTACAACTGCACTGTCGCTTACAAAAGAGATATAAACAAAGATTAAATAACACTTTGATAGTAACACTTTACATCTATATTACAGATACTGTATATCATAACATCTGTAGTAATGCTTTAATAATAAGTTACATTACACCTCTAGCCTTTTACTTTGTAATGAAACACTCAGCATTTACTTCATCATAAACTAATCAGGAACAAATCAGGCATTTAAAATATCCATTAGAATCTTTACCTACACCGTTATATTGAATTAGATCAAATTGGTTTGGGCCGCCTTCTTCCAGTGGGTCCTTATGCAGGTGACTGACAAGTTCATGAGTAAGCCTATTGGGCAATAAAAGCTTCAGTGTGCTACCCATTTACATGTTTAGACTGCCTGGAATCAAAATGAGCTACCTCAACATACATTATTAAGTTGTTACTGTCACTTTTTAGCTTAGTCAGTTAAGTGGATATAGAATAAAGAAAAATATTGTGTTTATGACATTTGGTTGTGTGTCTGTGTTTGGCTAGTATCTTTATTTTTCTCAATATGTTTAACTTTGAGATGGCTATATGTAGTAAGCAGAAGTGTTATGTCAAACTTAAATGAGTCCAAGTTCATTCATGGCACATGTGTGCTTAGTAGTTGTGCACTTTAATGGGCAAATATTTGTTGTCTTTTACAGTAAAGAAGCTCAAGACTCAAGTTGTCTTTATAATGTTGAATAGACAGGGTTTTTTCATCTGACTGACAATTTTTCACTTGATTAGAGATCCAGACCAATAAACAAATCCTTCATGCAGCTAAAATATGAAAAGGATGAGTTTCTTTGTCATTTCGACTTGCCAAAATGACTGGGGATAGTGTTAATTTGTGATGCATGCCTGTGATAAATAAGTGAGGTTCAGTACAGCTAGCACCTCTACTTTCTATTCCACAAAAAAAATTGTATACTTTGGAGCAGGAAATGAAATGCTTCTTAGAATTATAGCCTCAAAACTAATAATAGCACTGGTAACACCTTCCTTAACAGGTTCCTAGGTTTCTCAAAAGGTTCCTCTGTTGGAAATAGAAAGCTCCAAAGAAATGTAGTCTGTTATCTATTACGTGCAGATATTGAAATTTGTGTAAGAGAGCTTTTTGAAACCAAACTTTCACTGATTGCATATTTCACAAATAAGGCTAAGAGTCCTTCGTATAAACAATTAAGAACAACTGTTCAATTTAATTTCATGAGAAGCTTAAACCTTCAAATAGAGAAAATACACATCATATCTGCTTTACAGACAGCCCTCTAAATTGGACATACTTAGTTTGTAATTTTGTATAAATAATTAGAGTTAAATTGACAACTTTTGTTTTTTAAAACCATGTCCCCTTGTTGAACTACCTGATCTGTGTGTATGCAGATTAACTATGTAGTGATGTCCCCTCTACAACATGAAAACCAGTTAATTTTCTGTGTATGAAAATTAGCTATCTAGTGATGTCCCCACTATAACATGAAAACCAGTTAATTTGCTGTGCATGCAAATTAGGTCCCCATTAATGATGAGTTCTTGTTATGTCCACATTAGGTGTGAAAAAACCAAGCACAGAAATGTTGAGATTTAAATCCAGAATTTGAGATGATGTGTGTTCTCAGGCTTAAATTATACATGCCTGATTTTTTTCACATCTGTAGGACCTCAGGAAAGTGGTGTCCCCACAATACATGGGTGGGACTACTGACCCCAGAATGTTATAATTACAAGAATGTCTGTGTGTGTGTGTGTGTGTGTGTGTGTGTGTTAAAGGTACAGGAGCAGTCTGGCTGTGCAGCTACAGTAAATGTTAATAATAATAATAATAGGACGTTATTTAAAAGCTCATACAGCTGATGTGATTTTTATTTAGTAGTTAATTTAACATGCTATGCTAACATGTAAACAATAAGATAATATTACCTGACGTCCATTTTACACTCAATATTGTCTGTTTCTGTTCTATTTCACCAACAAAAATATTTCCAAACAAAGCCACAGCAGGTCCTGCTCCTTTTTCCTCCTAATTCCCTCATTTCTCCACGTTGGGATTAATAAAGTATTATTGTATCTCATCTTTTGTTCAAATGGGAGATTTCTTATTTATTTTATTTATTTTGTTTATTTTTAAATAGGAGACTTTTTAATACTTTTATTAAAAAATGGCTTCATGTTTCAATTATAATGAAGCATTTGTTCAAACAAAAATGTTTTCAGTCCTTTAAGGATCATTGTAACTGATGATGTTATTATTATTATTATTATTAATAATAATAATAATAATAATAATAATAATAATAATAATAATAATAATAATGCTGATGTGCTGTCATGTCCTCTGATTTCTGTGTGAGACAAACGCACTCATATTTCTGTTACATGGGAAACTTTAGGGTTAGGGTGCATACATACTCTGCTTTAAATAAACAGCAGGAGATTGAGCACCAGTGACTTGACACCTACAGCTGACAAAGCTGCAAGCAGGGTTCATACCTGCGCAAGAAAACCCCGCTGGATTTAGAGTCTTGACGCCTCAAAGTGATTTAAGGAAACACTAGGCTATTCTACTGGAGCGGACGGACGTGTTTGTCCGTGTTAGACCCTTCTCCAACAACAACTTCTCAGTCTCGTTTATATTCTCAGGTTTCCGCACGTGGACGCCCTCTTCAGTACATTTACTTCAGTCAAGTAATTAGAGCCTTTACTAGTTTACATGAACACATTCGGACGAATGACTTTATGTCAAAGCATTTTTCTAGGATAAAACACAAGCGTGTTTGATGAATGCCAAGGTGCTTTCTTGCTCATCTGAATAGAGTTCTCTCTGCATTACGACACAGTTTCATAACAGGCTTCAAGTTGCACAGGTGAAACCCCAGTGTAGTTCAAGTCCAGTGCCCTTTTCTCTCTGCAGTCGGCAAGATAGTGCACACGAGTTAGTTGACACAGACCGCTGACATGCCTTGAGCAGGCTTCAAGTTGCGTAGGGGAGACCCCAGTGCATTCCAAGTCCAGTGCCATGTTCTCTTGGCCATCAGAGGAAGGGAGCATGAGACAAGACTTAAGTGCATTTCCTTGGTTCATTTATGTTCTGATGGTTTATGTTTTGATTGTTTCAATGTGCCAACCTTCTTTACCAGCCGTAATCACGATGGAGAATGAGACAAGGCTTAAGAGTGACTCCAAGGCTCATTGACGTTTTGATCGCGCATGGTTGCAAGTCTCCAAAGTGTCATGGGTCTTTTCAAATGGCTTCATGTTTCAATTATAAGGAAGCATTTGTTCAAACAAAAATGTTTTCAGTCCTTTAAGGATCATTGTAACTGATGTTGTTGTTATTATTATTATTATTTTTAATAATAATCATAATAATGCTAATGCTAATGCTGATGTGGTGTCCTGTCCTCTGATTTGTGTGTGTGAGAGAAACACACTCACATTTCTGTTACATGGTAAAGAGTAAGTGTATTATGGCTGTGTGTGTGTTTGAGGTCAGTGTTCTGATACTTCATCATTTCTCTTCCAGTCTGTGTGTGTGTGTAAACTGACAGAGGAAAGCTGTAGAGTTCTGTCCTCAGTTCTCAGATCAAACTCCTCCAGACTGAGAGAACTGGACCTGAGTGACAATAACCTGCAGGATTCAGGAGTGAAGCTGCTCTCTGCTGGACTGGAGAATCCACACTGTACACTGGAGATACTGAGGTACACACACACACACACTGTACACTGGAGACACTGAGGTACACACACACACACACACACTCACAAACACACATCCAGTTTCCATCTGTGGTGATTGTAATTGTAGTGATGTACAGTGCATCCAGAAAGTATTCACAGCGCTTCACTTTTTCCACATTTTGTTATGTTAAAGACCTTGGAGTGATTATTGACTCCAGCCTATCATTTGATGCTCATGTAGATAATATTACTAGGATAGCCTTCTTTCATCTCAGAAATATTGACTATATAATGACTGCATCATACTCAAAAGTTGGGACATTTGACTGTTTACCGCTGTGTAACATCACCTTTTCTTTTAATAACACTTATTAAGTGTTTGGGTGCTGAGTGAAGACACCAGTTGGTTAAGGTGAGCAAGGAGAATTTCCCCCCATTCATCCATTATTCATTTCTTTAGCCGTGCTACTGTACGAGGCCTTCAGTGCCTTATTTTGAGCTTTATAATGCGACACACATCGGAGGCAGGTCAGGACTGCAGGCAGGTCATGCTAGCACCAGCACTCTCTTCTTACACAACCATGCGTTTGTGGTTTGGTGTTGTCCTGCTCTGGATGGCAGCATGTGTAGCTCCAAAATGTGTACATATCTTTCTGCATTAATGATGCCCTCACAGATGTGTTACCCATACCATGGACACTGACACCCCCCCATACCATGGACACTGACACGCCCCCATACCATGGACACTGACACGCCCCCATACCATGGACACTGACACGCCCCCATACCATGGACACTGACACGCCCCATGCCATGGACACTGACACGCCCCCATTCCATGGACACTGACACGCCCCATACCATGGACACTGACACGCCCCCATACCATGGACACTGACACGCCCCCATACCATGGACACTGACACGCCCCCATTCCATGGACACTGACACGCCCCCATTCCATGGACACTGACACGCCCCCATTCCATGGACACTGACACGCCCCCATACCATGGACACTGACACGCCCCCATACCATGGACACTGACACGCCCCCATACCATGGACACTGACACGCCCCATACCATGGACACTGACACGCCCCCATTCCATGGACACTGACACGCCCCCATTCCATGGACACTGACACGCCCCCATTCCATGGACACTGACACGCCCCCATTCCATGGACACTGACACGCCCCCATTCCATGGACACTGACACGCCCCTATACCATGGACACTGACACGCCCCATACCATGGACAGTGACACGCCCCTATACCATGGGCACTGGCACGCCCCTATACCATGGACACTGACACACCCCCATACCAACTGACACGCCCCCATACCATGGTCACTGACACGCCCCCATACCAACTGACACGCCCCCATACCATGGACACTGACACGCCCCCATACCATGGACACTGACACGCCCCCATTCCATGGACAATGACACGCCCCTATACCATGGACAGTGACACGCCTCATACCATGGACAGTGACACGCCCCTATACCATGGGCACTGGCACGCCCCTATACCATGGGCACTGGCACGCCCCCATACCATGGGCACTGGCACGCCCCCATACCATGGGCACTGGCACGCCCCCATACCATGGACAGTGACACGCCCCTATACCATGGACAGTGACACGCCCCATACCATGGACAGTGACACGCCCCTATACCATGGACAGTGACACGCCCCTATACCATGGGCACTGGCACGCCCCTATACCATGGACACTGGCACACCCCCATTCCATGGACAGTGACACGCCCCCATTCCATGGACAGTGACACGCCCCCATTCCATGGACAGTGACACGCCCCTATACCATGGACAGTGACACGCCCCTATACCATGGACAGTGACACGCCCCTATACCATGGGCACTGGCACGTCCCTATACCATGGGCACTGGCACGCCCCCATTCCAACTGACACGCCCATCATACCATGGACACTGACACGCACCCATACCATGGACACTGACACGCCCCCATACCAACTGACACACCCCCATATCATGGACACTGACACGCCCCATTCCATGGGCACTGACACGCCCCCATACCACGGACACTGACACGCCCCCATACCACGGACACTGACACGCCCCCATACCACGGACACTGACACGCCCCCATACCATGGACACTGACACGCCCCCATACCATGGACACTGACACGCCCACATTCCATGACAGACGCTAGCTTTTGGATCTGACTCTGATCACAGCTTGGATGGTCCTTTTCCTCTTTGACTCGGAGAACACGACGGTTGTTTTTACAAAAACTATTTAAAATGTCGACTCATCAGACCACAAAACAAGATTCCAATGTGCTACTGTCCATCTTAGATAAGACCGAGCCCAGAGAAGTGGTCGGAGCTTCGGGACAATGTATGGCCTCTGCTTTACATAGTAAAGCCTTAACTTGCATCTGTGGATGCAGCGGCGAATGCTGTCGACTGACTAAGGTTTACCAAAGTATTCCCGAGCCCATGTCAGGATCTTCATTACAGACTCATGACGGTTTTTAAGACAGTGACATCTGAGGGAGCGGAGATCACGCGCATTCAATTCAATTCAATTTTATTTGTATAGTGCTTTTTACAATAGACATTGTCTCAAAGCAGCTTTACAGAATATCAACATCAATATCAAGGTGTGAATTTATCCCAACTGAGCAAGCCACTGAGTGGCGACGGTGGCAAGGAAAAACTCCCTAAGATGTTTTAAGAGGAAGAAACCTTGAGCGGAACCCGACTCAGAAGGGAACCCATCCTCATCTGGCTAACAACAGATAGTGTGAAAAAGTTCATTATGGATTTATATGAAGTCTGTATGGCGTTAAGAGCAGCCGTAGTCCCAGCAGTCTGGAATTAGAGAAGATTTGAGCTCCATCCAGAGGCAGAAAGGATCTGGATCTCTAGTATCTCCATAAATTTGTGTGGGGCTCGGCGAAAGGAGAGAGGGAGAAAAAAGATTATTATGACTGCGAAGTATTAGAACAGAATCTAGTCAGGGTAGGCTTGAGTAAACAAATACGTTTTAAGCCTAGACTGAAACACTGAGACTGTGTCTGAGTCCCGAACACTAATAGGAAGACTGTTCCATAACTGTGGGGCTCTATAAGAGAAAGCTCTTCCCCCTGCTGTAGCCTTCACTATTCGAGGTACTGTCAGATAGCCTGCATCTTTTGATCTAAGTAGGCGTGGCGGATCAAAGAAAACCAAAAGGTCGCTTAGATATTGTGGCGCGAGACCATTTAGTGCTTTATAGGTTAATAAAAGTATTTTATAATTAATGCGAGATTTTACTGGGAGCCAATGCAGTATTGATAATATCGGTGTGATATGGTCGTATCTTCTGGTTCTAGTTAGGACTCTAGCAGCTGCATTCTGGACTAATTGGAGCTTATTTATATTCCTACTGGAACATCCAGACAGTAAGGCATTACAGTAATCTAATCTAGAGGTGACGAATGCATGAACTAGTATTTCCGCATCATGTAGTGACAATATGTTTCTTATTTTAGAAATATTTCTGAGATGAAAGAAGGCTATCCTAGTAATATTATCTATATGAGCATCAAATGATAGGCTGGAGTCAATAATCACTCCAAGGTCTTTAACTGCTGTACATGATGACACAGAAAGACCATCCAGAGTAACCATGTGATCAGAAAGAATACTTCTAGCTACACGTGGTCCTAATAAAAGTATTTCTGTTTTATCAGAATTAAGTAGAAGGAAGTTAGTTAACATCCAATGTCTAATGTCCTTTACACAATCCTCAACTTTACTAAGCTTCTGTCTGTCCTCTGGCTTCGCTGAAACATACAGCTGTGTATCATCAGCATAACAGTGGAAGATCATTCCATGTTTACGAATAATTTGACCTAGAGGTAGCATATATAAAGTAAAGAGCAGTGGGCCTAAAACAGAACCCTGTGTAACTCCAAAAGTAACCTCAGTACACATGGAGAAATCACCATTTACATCTACGAACTGATAACGATCGGTCAGATAAGACCTGAGCCAGGAGAGGACTGTTCCCTTAATACCAACAACATTTTCTAATCTGTCAAGGAGAATAGTGTGATCTATAGTATCAAAAGCTGCACTAAGGTCGAGTAACACAAGCAGCGAGACACAACCCTGATCAGAGGTCAGTAGAAGGTCATTTACTACTTTAACTAACGCTGTCTCTGTGCTATGATGAGGTCTAAATCCTGACTGATACATTTCATGAATGTTATTCCTATCTAAGTACGAGCATAACTGCTTTGCTACAACCTTTTCTAAAATCTTAGAGATGAAGGGGAGATTTGATATTGGTCTATAGCTGGACAATTGAGACGGGTCAAGATCAGGTTTTTTAATCAAGGGTTTAATAACTGCTAGAAGTGGTTCAGAAGTGGTTTTATGCCTCGCCCTTTACGCACCGAGATTTGACCGGATTCCTTGAATCTTTTAATTATATTGTGCACTGTAGAAGGTGAAATGACCAAAATCCTACCGATTTGTCTTTGGGGAATGTTCTTCTCAAAGTGTTGGATTATTTGCTGACATATCTGTTGGCAGATTGGCGAGCCTCGACCCGTCCTTACTCTTGAAGGACTCCGCCTTTTTTGAAGACTCCTTATATATATATGATTAGACGATAATTAGACCTCACCTGTTTCACATCGCCGCCTTCTTTCAACTCGTCACATCGCTATTAATCCTAAATGACCCCTGTCCCAACTTTTTTGGAACGTGTTGCAGCATCAATTTCAAAATGAATGTTCATCTTTCAGAAACTTTGCAGTTGATTAGGTAAACATCAAATACCTCGTCTTTATGTTTTTTGTTTAAATACAAGTCAATGTACATTTACAAATGACTCCTCATTGTTTTATTAGCATTTTCCAGACTGTCCCAACTTTTTCGGTATTGGGGTTGTCTAATGTCATGTTGGCTCGAATTTAGCCTATTACCCAAAAACATTTAAAACTCAACTTAGAAGCCAATACTCACATCTACCTCTGAGACCAGTTGGAGATAGAAAAAATACACCAGCAGTGAGTGAGAAGAAGCAAGGGTCCAGATTTATTGTTCCATTCCACCACACGAGATCCACACCGATGAGAATTCTCAGAAGTGATCCCAATATCCTGAGCTTAAGCTCCAGTATTTATACTGTATTTACACACTAGATAACCCATAGGTTTCCAGAAAAGGCCTATTTCACTTACCCATAGAACTGAAACCAGGGGTTTTAATTTACACATAAAATCAGAACCCAGGCATTTCCAAAAACCCAGAGTTTCTAGTTACCTAGGTTGTCAAAAACCAGGATTCTCATTTACCTAGGTTCTCAAAAACCAGGATTCCCATTTACCTAGGTTCTCAAAAACCAGGATTCTCATTTCCCTAGGTTAAAAAAATGACGTAAGCAAGACGACTAAACAACCGGGAGGGACCTTGGTCTTATCGTTATCTCGAGGGGGGGGGGCAGCCACCCTTATAACTGGCTCTCTTCATGGTTCTCTAAAAATTAAGGCTTTCCTTGCGAGACGAGAATCTTCACCATCTGAATCATGAGTAAGTTATATTTTCCTTTTTTTCCTGTATTTCTCGTTTATAATTTATTTTCATATTTGCACTATATTTCTTAGTTTATATATATTTATACTACTTGAAAAGCGGTTTACTGTACTTCCAACTTCTTAATATCATTACTACTGTCCTGCATATCCTACAATTCTGCTTTTTATAGAGTTTCTCTATTACTATAAGATTCTATTCAAGTTATTCATGTGTGTGTATGAGGAAGAGAGTGTGTGTATATGTATGTTGTGTCTACCTGCCCGCCCTTGACGGTACGAGTGTGTGTGTTTTTAGCACTCCTCAGCTCGTACACTTCTTTTTGACTTTTTTACTATTACTGCTCTTAAATTGCTCGTAATTCCAATCCGCCTAATCCCGCTTCTATGTGTCTAGGTGCCGGTGCCAGTCGTCAGTCCCCTCTCTCTCCGTTACTGGACCTGGATCAGGGTTTGGACCTGGATCTGGATACTCATTACCAGCTTGTGCATCTCACTGCTGATATCATGATGCTACTTAACTATCTTTGCAGCACCCCCCCTAAGAATGGAGATCCGGGGTTCCCCCCTCTTCTTCGGTACAGAATCTGCCCCACGAACGTGCGTGTTGACGCCTCTACACAGTCAGACCCAGAACCCCCCTCCAGCTTCCAATCCGAGGATGATGATGTTGTCTTCTCCGATCCGGGCCCCGACCATCCGTCCCTCTTCTCACCCACCAGTCCGCCCGACTCTCAGTGGTCCGCTCACTTCACCCACCCTGATTTCCCCATGTCCCCAGGACGCACCCCATTTTCCTCCCCCTCTTACTCTCCTCCAGACTACGCACCCACCCGTCCTGTGAATTACCAATAAAATTACATTTTTACTCATACTCAATCTCCCTCGTGTTTATTTCATGTCATTTTTATCCACAACAATACCATGACTGGTGCAGTTAAAGGCAGCAGAGTGCAGTAGCACCATGTCATTGAAAGTTGGAAAGGCCTTTACCTCTACAAACAGTTCGTCACTCAGTGTGAGAAAGAGGTGGCTGCATCGGCAAAGTGCACCGAGGCTGGGGTGCTAGTCAGGCATGGAGTTTATGGAAACATGCTAACTTTATACCTTAACAGCAGCGCACCCCTCACTCACGTACTCCAGTTTTAATCAAAGGTTCACATTTCAAATTCCTGTTGGAATCTTTCTGACCATGTTCATGTACAGTTTGTATAAGATTTAGTTCCACTTATTCCTACTGATTATTGTGCAGTGTTTAACAGAGGTACAGTATATTTTGAGATGTTTACATAACCTTTGAAAATAAATTATTGGTTTTAACTTTGCTTTCTGTTTCTGTTGTAGATTTTTAGCTTATTTATTAAATGATCTGGCAGACAGAAAATGGGAGTGAGAAACTTTTGGTAGGTTTAGTATTGAGCCATAAGTTTAAAAAAAATAATAATGTTGCAGTGGCACGAAGCTCAGTAGAATTTTCTGCCATAAGTTTAATTACCCCAAAGTTCTATGATTTTGCTGTAGCAGTGACATTGATTTGGGACATCCATCCATCCAGCCATCCATTTTCTGTACCGCGTATCCTACACAGGGTCGTGGTGGAGCGTGGAGCCTATCCCAGGGGACTTGGGGCACAAGACAGGGGACAGCCCTGGATAGGGTGCCAACCTGTTGCAGGGCACAATTGCACACACACTCTCACACACTCACACACTACGGATCATTTGGAAATGCCAATCATCCTACAACACATGTCTTTGAATTGGGGAGGAAACCAGATCACCTGAAGGAAACCCCCGAAGCATGGGGAGAGCATGCAAACTCCATGCATATGATAGTTGTTGTTATTGTTATTATTGTTGTTATTATTATTATTATTATTATGAGGATCCCGTTGTGTGCTGGAGAGGCTTTTCCAGCCTGTCTCTCTACCACACCTTAAAGCATCTTAACATCACATTACAACAAATGAAAAGAACTATCAGGAACACCACAGAGGCTGCTGAGAGAGCTTCAAGAAGGCTCTGGAGGGTTATCAGCAATTTGGACATAGGCCAGGTCCAGGGAGTCTTAGGATTAAAGACCCGAAACACCCAGTGGCTCCAGGTCCCATCACTAATGAGTCCAAGAGCTCATTGCAAGATGTATGAAAAAAACATGATAATATTAATAATAAAATTAATTCATTAATTCCATAAAAATTAGAAAAGTTGGCTGGACTAGAAAAAACATGCACAATGACCATCCAAGCTGTTTTTTATTTTATTTTTATTTTATTAATTACATTATTTTTGCAGACCCAGCAGATACAGTCAGGTTCATAAATATTTGGAAATTGGCAAAGTTATTGTTTTTAAAAATATATATTTTTACCACAGTATATTGGAGTGGAAATAAAATAATATCCATATTCATTCTTTCATTCCAACTCCAATATACTGTGTTCGACAGCTAAAATAATAACTATCAAGTAACGAAGAGGAAACATTAGCATTGTCTGTACACCAAAAAAAAAAAGAGAACCTCTATGTTATGGTAGTATGAGGGTACTGGTATTGCACCTCCCCATAGTCCACCTACTCTGTATTAAAGGTCATTTTAGATCTATAGAAAAGTAGCAACTATAGAAAATATAGTAGTTTAAAAAAACAACACCCTACTACACACTCGTCTCCTCATGCTGCAAGTGCACACTGGTTTTGGCCTAGTAGGGCGAGTAAGGGAAATTGAACACAGGTTATTGGGAAAAAATAAAATGTAAAGCAAGGCAATGTTCTTAAGCATACCTCCAAAGTTGTAACAAAATGGCTTAAAGACAACAAAGTAAATCTACTCGAGTGGCCATCAGAAACACCCTGACCTGACTCCCAAAGAAAATTTGTGGACTGAAGTGAAAAAGCATGTCTGAGCAATGAGGCCCTCAAAACAGTTCTGTCTGGAGGAATGAGCACAAATTACAGCAAATCATGAGAAGCTTGTGGAAGGCTACCCCAAGTTCAATCAATGAACAGGCAATACCACTAAACACTAACAAAGTGTATGTAATTAATAATCTGTCATGTACATATGTTTATAGTTCATTTTCAGACATGGTTTGGTAATTCTAGACAACATGGTTCAGGTTAATTGGGAAAGACTGGAAATACAGTAAGTGAAGAAAGGAAAAGTGAAGGGATTTACAGGAAGAGATGCATGAAACACCTCACACCTATGGTTAAATGATGGGTTGGTGGTTAAATGATGGACTGATGGATTTTATCTGTATTAAATAGTGTTTTTATGAAACATCATAATAAGCAGGGAAATGAGGTAGACTGGGAAATATAGAAGTTGCCTACTACTTATTTGTGGAGGCGAGGTTTGGTTGAACACCAGTTTGTTAATGGAGGGCAGAGCCGGGGAAAGGTGAGTGGTAAGGATCTACACCTGTGCAGGATTTTGTAACAGGTGTTCTATGTTTCAATGAGCAGGATAAAAGGGGGAGAGAGAGGACAGACACAGGAGACCCACGTGTCTAGATCTGTGCATAGTGAAATAAAATTCCTGAAAAGAGACATAAATAAAGAAGGAAAATAAAGAACTGATTTTTGAGCCTGCCCCATCTCCTCATTTTCAGTCCACCCATATGCAGAGATTTTTACTTAGTGTACTGTGTTCATGTAACCATAGAGATTAAAGCTTTTTATTTTTAAATCCACATTCATACCCAATCTTTTATAGAATTCACTGTAAACAGATTATGTTAAAACACACACACACACACAATTAGAAAACATCATTAACAGGTAAGTATCATTTATAATTTATTTCTTGCCATACCAGCATACCATAGAATAAAAAAAAGTAAAATAAATTATTAAACAAAACCAGCATGAATTCATAAAATAAATAAAACTCTGCATATTCAGTATTAGGCCTATTAAGTAATGTTCTATATTTCTCAGTTCACCTTATTCCACTGCTTCTTACAATGTTTCATAAAAACACGCACTGTAATGCACAGAAAATCCATCAGTGCATCATTTAAGCATGCAGCCATTATATCCTTTTACTTTTCCTCTCTCCACTTATTGTATTTTATGACTGACAATTAACCTGAGCCATGCTGTCTAGAATGATCAAACGCTCTGGTAATTTCCAAACCAAACTAATGTTCTGTCTCTTTTGTTACAGTAGCACACCTTATACAGTGCCTTGTACTGATATTATAACTAGAACACCACCATGAGATAATTACTATTAACTTTATGACTTTAGCAACACTCAGTTCAAAAGTTTGGAGTCACTCAGAAATTGCCTTGCTTTTGAATGAAAATCACAATTTTTAAAATAACATTGATCAGAAATACAGTCATTATTATAGCTGGATTTTTAAGGGAATATCTACGTAGGCATGGAAAGGCCCATTTTCACCAACCAGCAACTCCTGTGTTCCTGTGGCACATTGTGTTTGCTAATCTGACATTATCATGTTAAAAAGTTCATTCATCATTAGAAAACCCTTGTGCAATGATGTTAGCACAGCTGAAAACCGTTGTGCTGTTTAAGAAAGCCATACAACTGGTCTTCTTTGGGCTACTTGAGAACCTGGAGCATCAGCATTTGTGGGTTTGATTACAGTCACAAAATGGCCAGAAAGAAAGAGCTTTCTTCAGAAACTAATCAGTCTATTGTTGTTTTGAGAAATGAAGGCTGTTCCATGTCAGAAATAGAAAGAAACTGAATATATCTTACAAAGGTGTGTAGTAATCTCTTCACAGAACATGACATGAATGAAGTTGTTACTTCTATCATGCAGTTCCACTGCAGTGGCTTAGTAGGTGGCTTTGTACTCAACCTATTTGCATTAAAGTAATTAGAAATCATTTTATATTAACAATATTTTCCCCTTCACATATTGAAGCCATGGATTTCTAATAATCTGACAATTATATGAGTGTACGATATTGACCCATAGAGTAGATACAAGTAAAAAGCAGATGCAGTTTGTCAACTTTGCTCATTTATTTATCATCAGTAACCACTTCATCCTGCTCAGGGTCGAGGAGGATCCAGAGTTTATCCAGGATTAATGGGCAAGAGGCAAGAATATATCTTACATCAGTCCATCACAGGAGACCACGGACACACACACACACAGAATCACAGACTCATTCACTCCCTGGGGCAAGATAGCATAGGAGATCCACCAACCAGTAGGTCTGTGTGGTGGGAATAAACCTGGAGGAATCCTGCACAGACGCAGGGAGAAACTGCAGTTCCACATAAACAGTATCCTGAGCTCAGGATCGAATCAGGGAACATGGAGCTGTGAGGTAAACTGGTCTACATGAACCATACTCATACACAATATATGGTAAATCCACTTGGAGGAAGGAGTGGGGATGATTCATTCATTAATAATTATTAGGGCTGCAACTAACCATTATTTTCATAATCGATTAGTTGGCCGATTATTTTTTAGATTAATCAGATGGGGTCAGGGCAAACTTTCAGTACCATTTCATCTTATTTGAAATAAAATCCACAAACTGAGTGTTACTTCAGACTAAAAGTTTACACAAGTGTTTGTCCAAAACAGAAAAGAACCCAATACACACACACACACACACACACACACACACACACACACACACCAGAATGTATATTATTAATTAGGACTGTAGTTTAATTCAGTGCTTTTTGTGCAGCCATGAAAATAATGGATAAATACTATAAAATAAATATAAAATTTTGTGTTTGAATTAGACATTACAGATCTTACTCGCGCTACACATCTGTATCAGCGTGTCTACACCACGCGTGATCGCAACGCGGCCTCATTACTAACACATAACTTCCGTTATAATAAACAACAGAATTTACACTGCAAGTGTGCCGATACAGTAATGAATGACAACAGTAAGCATTTTTGTTGGGAGGTCACACCTCAATAATTTTGCGATCGTCAGTGTGCTGCAGCCCCCTGATAGGCATTTTACAATTTCTGACCTTTTTTTTTTGGCCCATTTTCCTGAATTGGAGAAGCTAATAATTATTCAAACCTTATATAGGATGTTATTCACTTTAAGGTGTAGTGTTTATATGTGGTGTTCTCCCAACAGGTTATTTTGTAGACCTTGAATTTGTTTGATAACGAGCTTTGCTTTCATTGGTTGGCTTAAAGGAGGGCGGGATCATGAGTATTCTACTTTTTTCCCCTTCTTCGCACTCTTTTTGATTATACTGTTCTATCTGCTTTTCATGCACAAGTATGTCCCTGTACTATTAAGGGGAAAAAGTGCATGTGCAAGGAGATGTACTACAAATATAATCTAGAATATAAACTTACACACATTTTTAACCAGACAACACCACAGGCTGTCAAAATGGCTGACGTGGCCAGTTTTATCCATGTTGGGCAGAAGGATAGACTGTTATCGTAACCATAGTGCAAAGTGTGAATGAGCGAGCAAAAAAACACTGATAAGACCGATTTGAAAACTTTCCAGGCTGATATTCTAACGAGCACGCTTGACCTTTGTTGATGTGAAACACTCAGCCTGCTATGGTACTATTTGATGATATCTTTTCATGTGACAACACTGAAGAAATGACACTGTGCTACAATGTAAAGTAGTGAGTGTACAGCTTGTGGAACAGTGTAAATTTGCTGTCCCCTCAAAATAACTCAACACACAGACATTACTGTCTAAACCGCTGGCAACAAAAGTGAGTACACCCCTAAGTGAAAATGTCATTTTACTGTTCAACAAACTCTCCTCCAGCCCCCTAATGCTGAGCCGCCCACAGAAGACAACGTGGTGTAACCTGTGATACATCTCCCAGCCTGAAGAGGGAGCACTGCTCAACGCATACATGCTCTCAGTGGGGGGTGGGGGAGGGACATCTGCTTTGTGACTAAGTCAAACTTTCTGTGAATATTTAACTGTTTGTCCTCATTCTCACTAATACGACTGTTTGCACAGTTTCCAACTTCATATGAATAATATTGTAGAGGTTTAATGTGTTTCTAACTGAAAGTACAAACTCTGAGACAAACTATTCATGCATTAGTGCTGCTCCAGCTTTTTAGTGTCCATCACACTTTTGTGTGAAAGCATCGCTGTGTGCACCGTTAATCCAGAGTCTGTGATTAGATTATCCACATCATGTTCAAATAAATATTTCTGTAGGAAACGCTTTAGAGCAGGGAAGCCTTACTGTGGTCCTGTAAGACTACAGTCCAGTACAGTTTGGGAATTTTCCTGAATCACACCCGATTTAAGTCCTCGGGTCATTAGGTAGGAGTGTTAGATGAGAAATCATCACACTGTGCATGATCACAGGAATTCAGGACCAGAGCCAGGCTCCCCTGATTCATAAATTAATTGTTGATGACCTTAAAGTAATTCCCAGTGAAGATTTATCATCTTTTTACAAGCATCCTTTTCACATGTAAGAAAAATAGAAATCACAGTGATTTGTACATTTGTGCTCTGCATTTCTTTCAGAGACGTGGGACTGAATTGTTGTGTATATAGGCAGTTTTTTTGTGCTCTGAAATTGACCGGACTTTTGAGAAGATAGCTGCTCATGGTTTAATTCACTTTTAAAAAGGGACTGTCAATATGAAGTGAGCGTACGTGTATCAAAAGGTGGTTGTGTTGAAGAAACCTTGTTGACCGATCTTTGCTAACTTGCTCTGTGTGCGTGTGTTTACTGGTACAACAGTGGTAGCAGATTTTCAGAGCCGAGCTTACAGTAATGAAGACGCTCAAGTGTACTTGTTTGGAAGATGTAGAAACTCGAGTCTTACATGTTAGCACAAACGTCTTTTTCCTTTATTAGGGAATTTGTGATTTGTGAAATGTGCTTTGCGTGTTATTCATGTTCAACTGGTTGTATCGGTGTATCTTTATATACACTTGTAGCAGTGTAGCTACAGTACAATAGATTTCGTTAGCAGTCATATCAATGGTCATATGAAGTGTTTGGGCTTAGATTTGGGTCTTTTTGAATCATTTACACTCTATGGCACCTTTTACGGTTTTGCTGTATGGGCTGTGTTCCAATTGATCCGTGTTTGATCATTTCCTCCCTTCGCTCAAACATTGTGTTTGAGAAGGCCTTCTTAGTTGAACGGTTGTTTTCCTCAGCTCTGGATTTAGCTGTAGGGCCCAGAGGTTTTTGGAGTTTGAAGAGGAGGCGATAAAAGATTTGGAACACAGCCCTGTTTTCCTTTCCGAGGTTCCCCGGCTTTTTCCGTCACCAGTCACCTCCTAGCCGAGCTCAATTCTGCTGCAGCTTTTTAGCCACAAGCTGCTGGTGCTTGACTTCTGAGGCCTTATCCTGTTAAGCGGCCGCACTATGGCAAAAAGGAGAGTTCAGTATGCTGACTGTATGAGCTTCAGTTGAATGTGTATGTGGTCGAACTCTTGGTAGGACAGTCCAGTATATTACAGACGAACACAGACAAAAACATCCACAAGGCTTCTACTAAATATTGTTTAATGTCCGCTCGTATGCAACTCTCCAACAGTGTCACGTCCTATCGAGAGTTTCAGTCGATGTTTATAATCTCACCCAATGGGATTTTTTTACTCTGGTGTAATTTTCTTGACCATTTTAACGCAGCATCTCTGGTGTTACTTTTGTCAAAAATGTAGAACACCAGAGACGAGGCAATGATGACGTGATCTCGTTCCTTCGTGTGTTTTTGCCTCAGATTCTGGCGACTGTTCAGACTCGGTTTGTAGCGAAATTTCAAATTCACAAATGCCTTGAACAACGTACATTTTCAACAATCCGTTTAAATCGACTGGTCCATTTCCGCTGCACGGTGGATTTGAAGGATGCACTGTGATCAGTGTGGTGACGTCTGGGAATCGAGTTTCTGAAAAGGCCACGAGTTGGAGGGTACATTTAGTTTCTAAGGACATCTGGGCTCTTGGTGTCTTTTGGATAGGAACTGCAAAACTTTTTCTATAAGGGTGAAAACAGATGCATGCTTAGATTCTTTATCTGTAGACAGTTTATCTTGCTTACTACATTGACATATGAAGTTTGGACGGGTTCTGTAGAAAGAGATTAACATTAAGGGGGAAAAAACAATGTAAAAATAAAATACTGAAAGTGAATTTGTCCTGGATTGTTTTATTTATTATTTTCCATTGGGATGTCAAAAGCTTCTTCAACTTGGCCACAAATCTAACAAAATCAGGTACATTGTCAAGTATTGCCCCAAAATACCTCTATGGTAGATAGATGTGCTCACTGATCACTTGTACATGTGCTCATTCATACAATTATCCAATCAGCCAATCATATGGCAACACCACAATGTACAACATCAAGCAGGATCAGATGAAGAGCTTCAGTCAATATTCACATCAAACACCAGAATGTAATCCAGTGATTTTATCCGCGGCATGGTTGTAGATTCTAAATGGTCTGGTTTGAGTATTCCAGAAACTGCGGCTCTCCTAGGATTTCCACACACACACACACACACTTGTGTGAAAAACATCCGGTAAGTGGCAGTTCTCGGGGTGGAAACACGTTGTTGGCGAAAGGAGAATGGCCAGACTGGGTCAAGTTAATAGGACGGCCATGGTAACATCAAATAACCTCTCTTTACATACATGGTGAGCAGAAAAGCATCTCAGGATGCACAGCATGCCAAACCTTGAGAACAGTAGAAAACCTCATTGATCCAAGATCCATTTTTAAGTATTAAGGATTTATAAAATGTGACACTAGGTTACTTCTCTATAGTTAAAAAAATTGCAAACAGGAATGTCTGTGTGTGTGTGTGTGCCCGCTTCATACTCATCCACTCCCTACTTGTGCCTGAGTGTATTCATTGAGTAAAGACAGTGTGTGCTCTTAAATGTATGTATGTGTGTGTGTGCGCATGTGTATTTAGACGGCAGTGTGAAGTGGTGTACCACTATGTGAGGAGGGAGAAGTATGCTCTGAGGATGAGGAGATGGAGCAGGATGACGTGGCCTCTCTCTGGAGCTCCTCCACGTTCTTCACGCAAAAACAATAACTCTCTCAGATTCTGATGGAGCGGCATCTACATAATCAACAAAGCACACAAACATCAGTTTCGTTTTGGGACACCGATTTTCTAAATCATTCCATTCGCTTTCTATTTATTTATGTATCATTATTAAAAGATCAATCATCAAGCCGGTGTAACCTTAATCTTTATCGCTAGCTGCTCCTGAAGTGTTTTGGAAATCGTTTCAGCCACGTCATGTTCACTCACCGTCCACTTTATTAGGAACACCTGTACGTTCATGTAGTTTTCTAACCAGCCAATCATGAAATATACAGGAATATAGAGGCATCACAAGAAAACTCCATTTCAACACATTTTTTAAAAAAAATCTCAATGTTGGACTTGAGTTTGTAATGCAGTGAGCACAACCAAGGAGTGCATTTTAAAAAGAAAACTACAATGTTGTTGAAGACTGAAACCTGTACCTACAAACTAGAACTGAAAATGGAACCACTGAAGAGTCAACAGTGTCAGAGATCCTCGTGTGTCCAGTTCCACTGTGTACGGCACTTTTTATGCTTACCGACCCATTACTCCAGCTTTTGTGTTTTTTTAGCTTTGCGCTGATAGAAATGGTTTTGTTTTTTTAAAGCAAACTTGGTGTTAAAACCCAGAAACACCTAGTAATAAAAAGTGACATTCATCATGTGTTTGAAGTGACACTGTTCAGTTATACAAGTAACTAGGTATTTTGGTATATATTGGAAACACTATTTTTGAGCATTTCCCCATAATTTCATAGAGTGTGGTTTGCAGTATAAGCACCTGAGGTCTCATGCGTGGGTTCCAGCGCACATAATAACCCACCCAGAGCTCCAGATGTGTGAGACTGGCCAGTGGATACAGCACCTGGTTTTTACAGTCCACATAGAACGGGTTAGTGAAGTCCTCCGGCTGACTGTTAACGTAGGACCACAGTGACCGTTTTACCCTGTACTTCCTAAAAACAAAAGAGAGAGAGAGACAGAGAGAGAAGTCATAAGACACTTAGACAAATTCATTTCCATTCAGGAAAATCAGACAGGCTGGAAAGCCTCCGCCCATTAGTGGAGAAATGTGGAGCGTACCTTTTCCATTCTCTCCTGCTCACTGCTGTAGAGGAATGTACCAAACAGGCAGCTGTAGGGGCGATCCAGGATGGGGATGAGAAAAAGCTCTTTGAACTCAGAAGCAGAAGGAAACTGAAAAAAGAATACAGACACTGGGTTTAACAGTGTATAGTAAGATGCTTAAATGTGGATCTGCACAATAACGCCTGAACAGATAATCAGTCTTTGTTCAGTACGGAAATTATATTTAATTCTTACAATTAGAGTCCTCGTCAAAAGTATTGGAACATCAAGGCCAATTCACTTGCTTTTGCTGTATACTGAAGACATTTGGGTTTGAGATAAAAGACGAATATGAGACGATAGATCAGAATTTCAGCTTTCATTTCCTCATATTTACATCTAGACGTGTTACACAGCTTAAAATATGGCAGCTTTTTTGAAGCCATCCTATTCATTAACTGTTCAAAAATACTGGAACGAGTGACTGATGTTTTTTTCTTGCTGGCCAGGTGTACCTCGTTAAATGGACTTTAAAGAATGAATAGCTCTGAATGTCTTCTCTTGGTTTGAGCCCTGGGTTTCACCTGTGGAGACAGCATTTGTTGTTAAAAAGAATAAACCGACAATAAGACCAGAGAGCTGTCTATGGGAGAAAAGCAAGCCATTTTGAAGCTGCGAAAAGAGGAAAAACCGGTCTGAACCATTGCACAAACATGGAGCATAGCCAAAGAACAATTTGGAATGTCCTGGAAAAGAGAGTTAGTTCTCATTATGATCTCTTACTTTATAACATTAAAATAAAACAATAGTTCCCTCACAAGCCTCTCTTTTTTCCCCCTAACTCTTGAAATTAATAAGACTTGCAATGTTACTGAGAAACTGGAAAGTGCAGTGTCCTCTCTGCCGTGACACTGGAGACTACTTCCATAAAACTTCCATAAATAGATAACTTATAAATCTTAACTAGATCACAATGATCATACGTCTTTTTCTTTAAGTGACATGTTTATAATATGTTTACGATTAAGCTTAGAATATGTATTGCGTACGCCATACTAGACCCTGTGAATGAGCTGTTACTATAGGAACGAGAACATCACTATAAAGCTGTAATTTCCCTTGCAGCTGGAATCAGAATCTTGCTGTTACAGAAATGTCTCCAACGCCTTCTGACCAATCAGATTGGAGAATTCAACAGTGTTGTGGTGTAAAGCATCAGTAGCTGACCTGTCTCATCATCTGCCACACACAGTCGATGAACTGCACAAAGAGAGGGGATCGTTCCGAGTTGGCGTGATTCTCATCTCCAAGGCCGACACGCTGAGAAACACACAGAGAGAGAAAGATGGGGTTAAATATACATGCGTTCACGCGCCCACACACAACCACGCCCTCACTGCTCATACACACCGAGGTCAGCTTGTGTCCGAAGCTGATCCACTCCTTCTCGATCAGTACCTGGAACTTGTGTCCGAAGCTGAATCTAACTGATATCAAATTATTGTGAATTATCTATATTTTACACTTTATTACCCCATATCTATCTAATATATATATATATATATATATATATATATATATATATATGGTAAATCGTGCACATCGGAGCAACTTCATCCCGACCTTTGTCTGCATTCAGGGGTGCTAAGGAGCTCCTCGACCATGCCCAATGTAAGTTACATTTTCACTGGTGCTGGCGCGTCTACCGAGTTTTGTGAGTTTTCAGCCATGTTTAGGCCCTTAAAAACGACAAGAATGCATGAAATAAACACCAGAAAATCAATAGGGCCCTGCACCTCCGGTGCATGCGCCCTCCGGTGGTCACCGGAAGCGCTGCACCTTCGGTGCTCTGCCCCAATAATAAACAGCAGATCCAATAGGGCTTTGCAGCAGCGGTGCTCGGGCCCTAAAAAGCAGAATAAAGCACCAACAGAAGACACAGAAGCACAAAGGCAAGTAAGGATAATTACAGAAACGGTTACATTACAGAGATCCCCAGTCACCAATTGTTGTAGGAAGGTGAAAGTGGCTGCGTTAAAATATTTTTACCTCAAAGTGATTGGTAGCGCGCACACACACACACACACACACACACACACACACACGGTGGAAAGGGTGTAGCAAAAATCATGCAACTATTGTGGGAAAAAGAGGGGGAAAAAACCCTGATACTTTGTACCTGATGCATCATCTTTTATAATTGTGATTAATGGTCCGTTAGAGAAGAAAAAATTCAGTTCCATTCTTTGATTACTTATTTGGCATACAGTGAATATTCACACTTTAAGGCCATGTGGAACAATTTCCAAAATGCATTTAAATGGGGTAAATTGTGTACATTGAACCGAGAGTACTAGACATGTTTGCTAAAAGCAACACAAAGGCTTTATTCACACTGCAGGAATTTTATATTGTGTGTTTAGATTTTTTCTTTTAGACAGACTGTTCAACTGCAAATTTGTTCTGGTGAATGAGAGGCATTCAAAATCTTTCTGCAGAACTCTGTTGAAGATTCTGTACATCAGAGATTCATCTGAACTTCAACAAAACATTTCACATGTATAGAGTTCTGTCTACGGTCATCAAGTAATCACATTTATAAGTTTATTTATTACCTCTCCCCTCTGTTGGCTCAAATTTAGCCTATTACCCAAAAACACTTAAAATTCAACATAGAAGCCAACACTCACATCTACCTCTGAGCCCAGTTGGAGATAGAAAAAAAATACACCAGCCGTGAGTGAGAAGAAGCAAGGGTCCAGCTTTATTGTTCCGTTCCACCACACGAGATCCACACCGATGAGAATTCTCAGAAGTGATGAGCTTAAGCTCCTGCATATCCTCCATACTGTCCTGCATATCCTACTATTCTGTTTTTTTATAGAGAGTTTCTCTATTACAATAAGATTATTAAAGTTATTCATGTGTGTGTATGAGAGCGAGAGAGTGTGTGTGTATGTTGTGTCTACTTGCCCGCCCTTGACTGTACGAGCGTGTGTGTGTGTGTATTAGCACTCCTCAGCTCAGCTCGTATACCTCTTTTTGACTTTTTTGACTACTACTGCTCTTAAAGATCTTTAAAGTGTAATTCCAATTTGTCAATGTCCGCCTAATCCCGCTTCTATGTGTCTAGGTGCCCGTCTTTTCTTCTTCTCCCCTTTGCTGGATGCTAGGTCTCCCTTATGTTTATTTTATGACATTTTTTATCCACAACACCTCCCTGATGGATATTTACACCCCCCGTTGCCTCAGCAGAGGAAAAACCATCATTGAGGACAGCTCTCACCCTGGCTCTGATCTGTTGCCCTCAGGGAGACGTTACAGGTGCATCAGAACAAGGACTAATAGATTCAAGAATAGTTTTTTCCCCAAAAGCTATAATCATTCTAAACACACATGTACTGATTTCACAGTATAGGTATATAGTGTCTCAGAACTGTGCATTTTATAGTACCCCCCACTTAACCATAGTTAAGGGCCAAATCTCCACCATTCTGAAAGCATAAAGTACGTATTCATGTGTAAACAAACATGTGTTTTATCTATGGAAAATAAATGAACATTAGAACAGATTTACTTGTCTCTGACTGAACAAAGCAGGCCATATTAAACTGGGTTAAATATACAAATCCACACAGTTCACCAGTCCAATAGAATCTGTACAACACGTTAGCAATACTTCTGCTCTGTTTAGACCCAGAAAATATAAAATACTTACTTTAGTATGAAATTTCTGTCGAGTGTCTACCATGGGGTTGGGATTTACGGTCTGTGAACACGTGCAGGAAAAGCAACCCACACGTGCAACCCTGACCGAGTGAGAACGACTCAAACGATTCAAGAAGAGGATTCTGAATCGGTTCATTTAAAGAATCATTACCAAAGCCGCTTATCTTACTTCGATGGTTTGATAACAACAGCCCGTCTTACAGAGTGCTGCAGGAATGAGTCGTGAAACCCAGAAACGAGTCAGCGTATTAGCACTTCCGTCAATGGGGTTTTGGGTTAAATGCCGGAAATAAGGTCTGTGGTGAACACAAGCTCAAGATGTTTTCACGTTTATCTCGACACACAGCCTAGTGAGAGACTTTTTATTATTTTAAGGTACATTTCCTGAAGAAAATGTGAGTGGTGCTTGCCGTGGCAAAATTCAGATCGGGTGCCAATACTTTTGAGAACTGCCCGTGAAGGGCGCCAATAGTTTTGAGAGCTGGACGCATAGGGCGCCGATAGATTTGACAGCCGGACGCATAGGGCGCCGATAGATTTGACAGCCGGACGCATAGGGCGCCAACAGATTTGAGAGCTGGCCGCGTAGGGCGCCAAAAGATTTGAGAGGCGGCCGCGCAGGGCGCCAATACTTTTGAGAGGCGGAGATCTAAAAATAGTAGTGCTACACAAGCTTGGTCGCAGTCGTGTTGATTAAGGAAAGCTACAAGGTTACAGATGTGAGGTTCTGACCTTTACGGTACAGTGAGGATGAGCAGAACATCTACACAGCAGGGAGCTGTGAATAGACTCAGTGTCTGTGGACTCGTGTACACACAGTTTGGTGAGATTATGCTACAGGAACAGTCAAAATACACCGTGGCCTTGAATGTTTTGGCCCCGTGGTAAACACTGAACAATCACAACTACTCTGTTGAGAGCGAGAAATGACCTCACAGAGTGGTGCGTGTTGACGTCCATTTTATATAGTTACTGTTTCTGATAGAAAATCGATCTCCCTCGCGCGCTCTCAATACTGCACTGTAACAGTGTGGGACAGAGACCCAAACAGCAAGGTGAAAATGATCTCTCTGCAAAACATGCGTAAAAGTCGTTTAAACAGATTACACAGGGTCTCTTTTTCCTGCAAGGGGTATGTCAACTTCCGACCAGAACTATATACCCAACCAGCTACCAACACACACACACATGCGCACACACACATGCGCGCACACACACTAATTCAGCCACTTAAAAACAGCAAGGACTTTTATAAACAATTAAAAATAGACTATAATATGAACATTTTAACAAATTAATAATAGCGCAAAAACACAGCAGTTAAAACACTGTAAATACCCTCCTTTATCAAAAGTCTGCTCTTGCGCCCACACTCTCGATCTGATGCCAGCTGGAGCCGCCTCTTCATGGTCCCCTCGACCTCCATCTCTGCAGCTTTAGCCGTGAGGAGGTTTCTATGAACTGCAGCTTTGGAATAAAGCAACACATATCGTACAGTCATTATGAATCTTAAGCATTAATTACACTTATACCACGGTCAGTGTGAATACTGGATCCTGATTGGCTGGAAGGTGTGCATTATACGGTGAGGGGAAAAAAGTATTTGTTCCCCTGCTGATTTTGTACGTTTGCCCACTAACAAAGAAATGATCAGTCTATAATTTTAATGGTAGTTGTATTTGAACAGTGAGAGACAGAATAACAAAAAAAATCCAGAAAAACGCATGTCAAAAATTAAAAAATAAAAGACACCTGGGAGCCAGAAATCTTTCTGATTGAGAGGGGGTCAAATACTTTTACCTCATTAAAATGCAAATTAATTTATAACATTTTTGACGTGCGTTTTTCTGGATTTTTTTGTTGTTATTCTGTCTCTCACTGTTCAAATAAATCTACCATTAAAGTTATAGACGGATCATTTCTTTGTCAGTGGGCAAACGTACAAAATCAGCAGGGGATCAAATACTTTTTTCCCCTCACTGTAACTGTTTATTGCACAGGTAATTCCAGCCAGTTTGATCACCGTGATCATTCCTAAATCTTATCACACTACTTTATCTCTGTGTCTGATTTACTTCAGACAAAATTCCAGATCTAACCACCTAACTTATGGAAATTAAAGTTTATTTTAAACTACTTTTTTCTTTCCAGTTTCATTTTTATTGAACATTTCTCCTGAACACGTCTACATGTCAGCTGAACATCACCTTTTCTCTTCTCTCCTCCCCTCCCTTTCCCAAGGAAAACAAATTGAGCAACACACAGCAGTAAACATTCACAGGTTTTTCTTCTTTTTTCACTAACAAAGGAAAACAAAATTAAAAATGCAGAAAACCCGCCCCCCGCCTCATCATGGATACCCAATAACTGTCGCTGGTTATAAAGATATTGTAAAATTCAACAACAGGCACAAAAATTTAAGTGGGAAGTGTCTAACTCCATAAAGTATACAATAAAGGGATGCCCTTTATAAAAAAACTTGTCCGTACAACCATTCATCCTATATGTTATTTTCTCGAGTTTCAGAAAAAACATCACGCCCTTTAGCCGCTGGGAGACAGATGGGTATTTAGCAGACTTCCACTGCAACAGTAGGGAACGTCTTGCTATAAGGGATGTGAAAGCAAAAACATTCTTTTGTATCAAGCTCAATGGAACTGAGGCATCAGGAATCCCAAATACAGCAATCAATGGACAAGGATTTAAATCTACCCTGAGAATAGTGGACATGATGGTAAAAAAACAGTCCAAAACCCATGGAGATCAGGGCAGAAGAAAAACCTATGGCCAAGATGACAGGGAGAGCCATGGCATTTATCACACTTGTCCTCTACGTCCGGATACATCACAGAAAGTCTCGACTTGGACAGATGGACTCTGTGTAAAACTTTGAACTGGATGAGTCCAAGACGAGCACAGGAAGTGGTAGACTGTACCCTCCCTATAGCACGTTCCCAACACCCCTCACTTATCTGTACTCCTAACTCCGTTTCCCACGCATTCCTAACTTTGTTACACGACTCACTACCTAACGCCAGAATGAAATCATAAATCCTAGAAATCATTCCTCTCTGATGTGGATTGTTTGAAAACAAGCTTTCCCAAGCCTGTTCAGGAGGCGCAGAGGGGAAATCAGGAAAACATCTAGAAACGAAATTCCGAATTTGAAAATACCGAAAAAAATGAGTCACAGGGAGGTCATAAGTGTATGCCAGATTGGCAAAGCTATCGAACACACCTTCGTGATACAGATTTCTAACTTGTTCAATACCCTTGTCATCCCACACTGAGAATGTGGAGTCCAAACACGATGGAGGAAATAGATGGTTGTTGACTAAAGGACACAAAGAGGATGCACCTACAAATTTAAAGCGCCGTCTAAACTGATACCAAGTCATAAGTGTTGAGGACAACTAGATTATCAGTATATAGGGAGAGTTTTGTAGGTAAAGAGGAGTAAATAAAGCAGGTAAAGAGGATTCCCTACACGACAATAGTTCCAATTTAGACCAAGAAGATCCAGGAGATTTAACCCAGTAGCAGAGTTTATGGATGTGCGCAGCCCAGTAATAGAATTGAAAATTGGGTAATGCAAGTCCTCCACTAAGTCTACATTTCTGCAATAATTTACTAACCCTTGGTGGCTTCCCTCCCCAAATAAAAGTACTAATTATCTTATCCAATGAATCGAAGAATGATTCTGGCAGAGAAAGAGGCACTTGCTGGAACAAGAAAAGAAACTTCGGTAATATATTCATTTTGACGACATTGATCCTGACAATTAGAGAAAGGGGTAAGTTACCCCAATCTGAATGTTAGATTTAACCTTTGAGATAAGGGGAGTGAAGTTAGCTGATGAAAGATTAGATAGAGAACGTGTCACGTTGATACCTAGGTATTTAAACCCTTACTGACTAAATCGAAACGGTAAATCTGACTGTTGGAGAGAAAATGCTGCAGTATTGACAGGAAAACAGTCGCTTTTATCCAAGTTTAATTTATAACCAGAGACAACACCGAAGGATTCCAGAACAGCCAAGACAGCAGGCATAGAGGCAACAGGATCGGTTACATACAATAACAAATCATCAGCATATAGCGACAATTTGTATTCTACACCGTATAGAACTATTCCTTTAAACAAGGGAGAAGATCTTAATGCGATAGACAGAGGTTCGATAGCGACAGCAAAAAGCAGAGGGGATAAAGGACAACCTTGACGAGATCGTTTGTCTGAACCCTGGCATTAGGGGTTGAGTAAAGGAGGCTAATCCAAGAAATAAACTCATCCCCAAATCCGAACTTCCTCAAGACTGCAAACAAATACTCCCACTCAACCCTATCAAATGCTTTTTTCAGCATCTAATGAAATCACAATCTCAGGAAGCACTGCCGAATGCTTTGAATAAATTATATTAAAGAGCGTACGGGTACTGAAAAACATCTGACGTCCCTTTATAAAACCCTTCTGCTCTTCACATATAATATAAGGGATAATGTCCTCTAAACGAGATGCCATTACTTTCACCAACACCTTTACATCTGCATTAAGCAGAGACAGCGGCCTATAAGAACCACAGGAGGTTGGATCCTTACCCTCCTTAAGAAGCAGAGCTATCGTGGCTTGTGTCAGAGTCAGAGGCAAAGACACATTCCAAGGATTCGTTGAACACAGATAAAAGCAATGGAGCTAATTTTCCGATAAACATTTTAAAAAATTCAACTGGAAACCCGTCCGGGCCAGGAGCTTTGTTAGATTGCATAGTTTTAACTGAATTCAAATTTCTTGAAGAGAGTGGGGAGTCCAGTTGCATGGCAGTATTCGAATCAATAACAGCGTTAAAAAGGTCTTGAAGAAATGCATTCACTTTAGTATCGTCTGCAGGAAATTCAGATTTATAAGGTGAAGAGTAAAACCATTTAAAAGTAGCATTAATTTCCATGGGCTCTGTAGTGACGATATTATGAGTGTTTTTAACACTAGGTATGAGACGGGAAGCGGCCTGTCGCCGTAGCTGACGTGCCAGTAAACGACTCGGCTCATCGCCATGTTCATAATATGAACCAGGAGTACGTAACAACAAGCGTTCCGCCTCTTTAGTCGAAATAAGATTGAATTCTGCCTGTAAGTCGATTCGCTGTTTAAGAAGTTCTGGAGAGGGGTTCAACGCACATCTTTGATCGAGACTACTGATCGCAGATGTAAGTTCATTAACCCTAGCAGTGCGCTTTAAATTACAGAGAGTGGAGTAAGAAATAATCTGCCCTCTGATATAGGATTTAAGTGTCTCCCATAACAATGAATAAGAGGTGGAGTCATTCTGACTGAAGAAAAGAAAGTCATCCATAGAAGTAGAAATGAACTCACAGAATTCACTGTCTGCTAAAAGAAGAGAATTAAATCTCCAAGGCGGTGGGCTACGTTTATAAATAGAAAGATGAATATCTAATTCATGATCGCATGGTCAGAAATTACAATACCCAAATAGTCAGAAGAAACTACACAAGAATCAAGAGTGCTGTCTATAAAAAATAATCAATCCTCAAATAGGATTTCAATAGGATAGCACCTGGGAGAAGAAAGAAAACTTTTTAAGAGCAGAGTTACGGGATCTCCAGGGATCAACGAGACCGTTCTGACCCATAAAATCGGAAAATGTTTTAGACATTGCAGATTGATTCAGAGTACGGGGATTAGACCGATCAAAGTTTTGGTGAATTACACAGTTTAAATCTCCACCGAAAATCTACAGGTGAGTATTTAAAAAGGGAGATTGCTCAACAATCTATTAGCAAATTCCACATCATCAAAGTTTGGAGCGTGTACATTTACCAACAACACCTGTCTTTGCATCAGAGTACCAGCAACTATAATATATCTACCGTTCACATCAGCAACAACGTTAGTGGAGGAAAACTGTGACCTTTTGTCAATTAAAATAGCGACCCCTCTTGCTTTCGAATTAAAGTTCGAGTGGAACACTTGACTCACCCAAGGGCAGAGTAACCTTTGATGATCTTTAATACTTTAAGATGTAGGTGCGTCTCCTGTAAAAATACTATATTGAAGTTTAAATGTTTCAAATGTATAAAATCCTTAGATGTCTTGACAGGATTACCCATACCTCTGACGTTCCAACTAATAAATCTTAAAGGCGTGCCTGTCCCAGCTATGCTGGGATCCATATGACTACTAACCATTTAAATAAAGTAAACCAGAGAAATATAAATAGCCAATTAGAGCCGAAGTGGGACCTCCCAAAGTTTATTTTAAACTTCTAATCAAAGTTTGCACTTCTAAACCAATGACAGCTTTAACGTTATTAATTGTGGAAAGACCATGGTATAGGCGGGGTAATCCATGGCTAGGTGTGCATTAAACGATTTGAACGAGTGGTTCTTTTCCTCCACATCATGCATTAAATCGT